>NC_134689.1:312789742-313089742 GCF_050947455.1 Rhinoderma darwinii
TGGCCCGCCGGGTTGAATCCTCCGGGCAGACTGCACGGACCCCACACGTTTACCTCTTAACGGTTTCACGTCCTCTTGAACTCTCTCTTCAAAGTTCTTTTCAACTTTCCCTTACGGTACTTGTCTGCTATCGGTTTCGCGCCAGTATTTAGCCTTAGATGGAGTTTACCACCCGCTTTGGGCTGCATTCACAAACAACCCGACTCCGGGGAGACCTGCAGATCTGTGACGTCACTCACAGGTCCTGCATCGTGTCGGCCACATCGGCACCAGAGGCTACAGTTGATTCTGCAGCAGCATCAGCGTTTGCAGGTAAGTAGCTACATCGATTTACCTGCAAACGCCGATGCTGCTGCAGAATCATCTGTAGCCTCTGGTGCCGGCTCGTCTGACACGATGCAGGACCTGGGGAAGTGACGTCACAGCGTGATCTCTCGAGAACACGGCTGTGTCTGCACTGCCAGAAGCTGGGCGTTCTGAAGAGAAGTGGATGATACTTCTCGTCAGAAAGCCCAGCTAGTAAAAGTAGTAAACACGCCCCGATGTACGCACATAATACACGCCCAGTTGTACTTTTACTTTTCAACACGCCCAGTTGTACTTTTGCAAGCCTCATTTGCATAAATACAAAAATGGCCATAACTTGGCCAAAAATGCTCTTTTTTAAAAAATAAAAACGTTACTGTAATCTACATTGCAGCGCCTATCTGCTGCAATAGCAGATAGGGGTTGCAAAATCTGGTGACAGAGCCTCTTTAATCCCGTTCCCACTCCGGCCGGCAGCAATGGAGACCTGCTCTCCTCTGCGCAGGTCTCCTAGGGGTTGAACGAAGTGTCTATGAAAGGCGCTTATTGGCTGGGCAGAATGACTTTGCCTGTGATTCAGCGCCTTTCAGCGAAGGAAGCGCGACTCGTACAAAAGAGCTGAATGGACGAGCACGGAACTTATCTGGCCATTCATTGCTTCTAATTGTACTATTATAGTGCAGGAGGAGGTGGCGCTGGGGCCCCCTCTAAGTTGCGCCCGGGGCACATGCCCCGCTTGCCCCCCCCCCCCCCCCTAGCTACTCCCCTGACAAAGCATTGGCTTTTAGGAGGTATATCTACAGATTGGAGGTGGGAGTTGGTTAAAGAGATTGTATATAGAAACCTTAGTGACAATTCAACTTCTACTAATGCAACTTCTCTACTAGTAAATGTTCCACAAAAAAAGGTTTTCCTAATCTGATAACCTAAAATTATTTTAAATAATCTGTAAATAGTGGTTTTAATATCCTCATTTTAGTTCTAACAATGCTATCTGTATTAGAACACAAAATTGCCGCCTATCTTACCAATGCTGCCACCTACAGGCTGAACACTGAATATATACAGACATTTCAAGTATTTTATGCATAAGGCAAATGATTACTGTCAATTTAATAAATATCTGTTTTATGACTCACATTGTATATGTATGGAAAGTCCAATGCCTAAAACATAAAAACATTCCTTGCTGCACTTTCATTGAGTGATTTCTTATTCCAGGCCAAGATAATTATTTTAAAAATCCTAGTTGCTGCTTTGACGAGGCCCGCACTTTGAATTGCTCAGGAATAGACGGCTCATCTACGTTACATTGTCGTCATTTTTTTTATTCTATGCACTTTTTAACTCTTTAGTGACCAGCCTAATTTGGTCCTTAAAGGGAATCGGTCACTAGCATTTCACCTATTAAACCAGCAATACCTGGTGGTAGTGGGTGAAAAATAATTTCTATATAACCTATAATTTTCTGCTTAGTCGGCTCTGTAGCTTTAGTTTTCAGTTTTTTAGTGTTCCCACACCGTATGCTAATGAGCATAAAAGAGTCAGATCTTCATTTGAAAGGAGTCAAATCTTAGTTTGAAAAGAGTCATATCTTCATTCCTCAAGTCTTTCCAAGTTTACCCGGCCTCTTTACTATTGATTGACAGCTCCTCGCCTTCCCCCAACACACAACATCCCGCGCTTGTGCATTGATGTCCTATTCTAGTGTGTGCGCACAAAGGGACACCAGATTATTACGATAAAAAACGCAAAATGTTTGCAGACCGTTATTTACAGTCGGAGGAGGAGTTTAGGAGAGGGGATAACGGCAATGAACTTTTGATAGCAGCGGCCAGTGAGGGATAAGTAAAGTTCAATAGGTGAAATGCTGGTGACAGGTTCCCTTTAATGACCAAGCAATTTCTTTTTATTTCATTATCGCATTTAAAATGTCATAACTTGTATTTTTCCTGTAGACATAGCTTGTTGTGAAGGCTTCTTTTTTTGCAGGACAAGTTGTATTTTTTAATAGCCCTATATTTTGTTACATATAATTTATTGACTAACTTTTATTAACATTTTTTGGGGGGTAATTGAAAAACCTGAAATTTTTCATACTTTTTTGCATCCTAAATTTATGTAGTTTACCGTACGGTATAAATATTATAACAAACTTATTCTGCGGGTTGTTATGTTTACGACGATACCAAACTTATAGGCCCTTTTCACACTGAGTTTCTTTACTAGTTTTTTTGGCGCGGAAACCGCTCCGCAAAACTCATCAAAAACCGCCCGAAACTACCTCCCATTGATTTCAATGGGAGGCAGACAAGTTTTTTTACCGCGAGCAAAAAAAACGCATCGCGGTAAAAAGAAGCGACATTACCTATCTTGAGGTGGTTTCCGCCTCCAAAACCCCATTTCAATCAGTCAGAAACAGGAAAAAAACGCCTTGACGAGTGTTTTGACGAGTTTTTGTCAAACCACTGTGCAAAAAACGTCTGGAGCAGTTTTTGCAGGAGGAATTTTCCTGCTGCAAAAAACGCTTTACTACTTCTGCAGAATACAAACAATTATTTTTTTAAAAATAGAACCATAACTTTTTTTTATTTTTCCGCCGACATAGCTGTATAAGAGCTTATTTTTTGCGGGACAACTTTTCGTTTTTAATAATACCATTTTGACGTATATCCAACTTTTTAATTGTTCTTTTTTTTTTTCATTATTTGGAAGGTAGTATTAGCAGAAAACATCAACTCTTTCATTACTTATTATTTATGGCGTTCGCCGTGCAGATAAAATAAAAAAACGTTTTCTAGTTCATGTCATTAGGGAGGTGGCGATACCAATTATATATAGTTTTTTGTTGTTTTTTTTTTTTTCATTTTTTTGTTATAAAGCATTTTGTAAGTGGGAAAAGAAGGGTTTTTACTTACTTGGGATTTTGTATTTCTTTATTATTAACTTTATTAAACATTTTTTCACTTTTCTTTTAGTCCCACTATGGGACTTCATTATGCGATCATTTGATTGGTTTTATAATACACTGCAATACTTTTGTATTGCAGTGTATTATGCATGTCACTGTAAAAATTACAGGCATTCTAATAGGCATACAATGATGGCAGACCTGGGGGCCTTTGTTAGGTCCCTGGCAGTTTAATACCTCTCCAACCTGGTTGTTTAATCGATATAGATCAGTGGTTACCCAACAAGGGGCTCGGTAGACACATGTGGCTCTTGGGCCACTTGCACTTGGCTCCTAAAAATAACTATCGTACACAGGGAGGTCATAACTTTACTTAAACTTGGTTCCGAAGTCAAAACCATATCACTGACAATTAACCCCTTCCTGCAATTTCACGTACAGTTACGTGATGGGAGCTGGTGTTTTCCCGCAATTCCACGTAACTCAGGAGCTGTGCCAGCGACATCACCGCCGGGTGACAGCTGTATGTTACTGCTGGCACCCTGAGGTATCGGCCAGTACCGGAGTTAGCCTCCGATCCGACCGATTAACCCCTCACATGCTGCGTTCAATAGAGATCGCAGCACGTGAGGAGTTTATAGCCACCCACACCCCAGCAACATGATCGCTGGGTTGCCGGTGGCTGCAAGGGCGATCGGAGGCCTAATACTTACCTCCCGGTCTGCCAGTAACAGAATCCTCCTATGCCCCGTCGTCGGCGAGGCCCAAAAGGCTTCCGGTACCATCGGCAAGATGGCGCCAGCTCAGCTTCCGGCTCAGAAGCTGAGCCGGCGTCATCAGCAGTGGGTGTCCGCTGTATGTTGCAGCGGACATCCCACTGTAAAGGCAGGAACCGGAGCTAGCTCCGATTCCTGCCATTAACCCCTTCAATGCAGCGATCCAATGCAATTGCTGCATCAAAGTGGTTTGTATGAAATCGTCAGCCTGCCATGCGATGGCAAGGCTGGCGACTGCTACCATGGCAACAGGAGGCCAAACAATGGCTTCCTATCTGCCATTACGGAAGCCGATTAGGCCCCGTCCAGAAGCGGAGCCTGATCGGTTTGCTGTCAGTGAACAACTGACAGTTCTAATACATTGCACTACATAGGTAGTGCAATGTATTAGAACATCAAACAAACAGTTGGCGCTACAAGTCCTCCAGTGGGACTAAAAAAAAGTGTAAAAAAAAAGTGTTAAAAAAGTAAAAATAAAAGTTTTAAAAAATACAATAAAAGTTTCAAGTAATAAAATAAAACACAAATCGCCCTTTTTCACTTATCAAGTCATTTATCATTGAAAAAAATAATAAAGCCATACATATTTGGTATCGCTGCGACCGTAACGACCTGAACTGTAAAAATATTATGTTATTTATTCCGCACAGTGAACGCCGTAAAAAAAAATAAAAAAAAAATACTGACATAGTTTCTATTTTTTGGTCACTTTGTCTTCCAAAAATTGAAATAAAAAAGTGATCAAAAAGTCGCATGTACCCAAAAATGGTACCTATAAAAACTATAACTCGTCTCGCTAAAAACAAGCCCTCATACAGCTCCGTCGACGAAAAAATTAAAACCGTTATGGCTCTCACACCTTGGCGACAGGAAAAATCCATTCTATTTACAAAAGTTATTTTATTGTGCAAAAATAAGTTAAAAAAATATGCCAGAATTGCTGTTTTTGGTCACCTTGCCTCCCAAAAAAAAAAGGATAACAAGTGATCAAAAAGTCGCATGTACCCCAAAATGGTACCAATAAAAACTACAGCTCGTCCCGCAAAAAAAAAAAACAGCCTTCATACCACTACGTCTATGAAAAAATAAAATTAGTTAAGGCTCCAATAAGTCAGGAAAGAAAAAATATGCAGTTGTGCCGATCCGAGGGGAACTTTTCTTCTGTTTCAAGTGGCGAATTATCAAGGCCCTTAAAATTAGGGAACCAGGAAGGGGAGGGCCCAAACATATCCACGCTCCAAAAGCCAAATGGCGCTACCTCCCTTCTGAACCCTACAGTGTGCCCAAACAGCAGTTTACTTCCACATAAATGGCATCGCCATACCCGGGAGAACCCTTTTAACAATTTTTGGGGTGTGTGTCTCCAGTGGCATAAGCTGGGCACAACATATTTCCCACTAAAATGGCATATCTAGGGAAAAATTGAAATTTTTACTTTGCACCTTCCGCAGCGCAATCATTCATGGAAAAGGCCTGTGGGGTGTAAATGCTCACTACACCCCTTAATAAATGCCTTGAGGGGTGCAGTTTCCAAAATGGGGTCACTTCTCAGCAGTTTCTTTTATTATTTCACATCAGAGCCCTGCAATTGTGATCCAATACTTTGTAAATTGCCAAATTAGGCTTTAATTTTACATGGTACACTTTCACTCTTGAGCCTGGTCGAATGTCCAGGCAACAGATTAGGGCCACACGTAGGGTGTTTCTAAAAGCGGGAAACACAGCATAATAATTAGAGAGCTGTCTTTTTATGGTGGCACAAGCTGGGCACCACATATTGGCATATCTATGGAAAAAAATCCCATTTTCACTCTGCAACATCGAGTGCACACCAATTTCTGCCAATCACCTGTGGGGTTAATATGCTCACTACACCCCTAGGTGAATACATTGAGGGGTGTTGTTTCCAAAATGGGGTCACTTCTGGGGGGGATCCACTGTTTTGGTCCCACAGGGACTTTGCAAATGCGACATAACGCCCAGAAACCAATCCAGCAAAATCTGTACCCCAAAATCCAAATGGCGCTCCTTCCCTTCTGAGCCCTACTCTGTGCCCAAACAGCCGTTTATGACCACATATGTGGTATTGATGTACACAGGAGAAGTTGCTTTACAAGTGTTGGGGTGCTTTTTTTCATTTATTTCTTGAGAAAATGAAACATTTTCAGCTAAATCTACGTCTTAGAAAAAGGATTTTTTTTTATTTTCACTGCCCAATTCTAATAAAATCTATGAAACACCTGTGAGGTCAAAATGCTTACTACACCCCTAGATGAATTCCTCAAGGGGTGTAGTTTCGTGAATCTGGTCACTTTTGGGGAGTTTCCACTGTACTGGTACCTTAGAGCTTTGCAAAAGTGACATGGTGTCAAGAAATCAATCCAGCAAAATCTGTGCTCCAAAAGCCAAATGGCGCTCCTTCTCTTCTGATCCTCGCTGTGTGCCCAAACAGTAGTTTATGACCACAAATGAGATATTGCCGTACTCCAGAGAAGTTGCTTTACAAATGTTGGGGTTCTTTTATTCCTTTATTTGTTGGGAAAATGAGAAATTTTGAGCTAAAGCTACGTCTTATTGGAAAAAATAAATGATTTTTTTTATCTTCACTGCCCAATTCTAATAAAATCTATGAAACCCCTGTGGGTTCAAAATGCTCACTACACCCATAGATGGATTCTTCAAGGGGTGTAGTTTCCTAAATTGAGTCACTTTTTTGGTGCTTTCACTGTTTTGGTCCCTTAGGGGCTTTGCAAATGCGACGTGGTCTCCGCAAACCATTCCTGCTAAATTTGAGCTCCAAAAGCCAAATGGCGCTCTTTGCCTTCTAATCCCTGCCGTGTCTCCAAACAGCCGTTTATGACCACATGCGGGGTATTGTTTTACTGAGGAGAAATTGCTTTACAAAAGTAGTGGTGCATTTTCTCCTTTTAGTCCTTGTGGAAATTAGAAAAAATTAGCTAAACCTACATTTTCTTTGAAAGAATGTAGATTTTCATTTTCACGGCCTACTTCCAATAATTTCTGCAAAAAAGCTGCAGGGTCAAAATGCTCACTATACCCCTAGATAATTTCCTCAAGGGGTATAGTTTCCAAAATGGGGTCACTTTTGGGGGATTTCCACTGTTTTGGCACCGCAAGAGCCTTTCAAACCTGACATGGTGCCTAAAATATTTTCTAATAAAAAGGAGGCCCCAAAATCCTCTAGGTGCTTCTTTGCTTCTGAGGCCTGTGCTTCAGTCAATAAGTGCACTAGGGCCACATGTGGGGTATTTCTAATAACTGCAGAATCTGGGCAATAGATATTGAGTTGCGTTTCTCTGGTAAAACTTTCTGTGTTACAAAAAAAATAGATGAAAAATGAATTTTTGCAAAAAAAAAAAAGAAATTTGAAAATTTCACATCTACTTTGCCTTAATTCCTGTGAAACGTCTAAAGGGTTAAGAAACTTTCTAAATGCTGTTTTGAATACTTTGAGGGGTAACGTTTTTAAAATGGGGTTTGACTTATCAAGGGTTTCTAATATATAAGGCCCTAAAATCCGCTTCACAACTGAACTGGTCCCTCTAAAAATAGCCTTTTGAAATTTTCTTGAAAATGTGAGAAATTGCTGCTAAAGTTCTAAGCCTTGTGACGTAATAGAAAAATAAAAGGATGTTCAAAAAACAATGCCAATCTAAAGTAGACATATGGGTGATGTTAATTTGCAACAATTTTGTGTGGTATTACTATCTGTCTTACAAGCAAATACATATAAATTTAGAAATATGCAAATTTTTGGATTTTTTTCGCTAAATTTTGGTGATTTTCACAATTAAATACTTAATGTATCGAGCAAATTTTGCCAGTAACATAAAGTCCAATGTGTCACGAGAAAACAATCTCAGAATCGCTTGGATAGGTAAAAGCATTCCAAAGTTATTACCACATAAAGTGAAACATGTCAGATTTGAAAAAACAGGCTGCGTCCTTATGGGGTTAAGGAGGACCTATCTTCTCTCCTGATGTCTGTTTTAGTATATACTCTTGTTCCCCATGAACTAACAATGTTGGAGCATTTTTTTATTCAAACTCTACAGTGTCTGATTTTGTTTTTTTGTTGTTTTTTTTGTTTTATAACTTTGTCCTAACACACCCTTAAAAGTTATAAAATTAGCAAAATCTGTTATAATCCTATAGTTGTAAAAAAGATATTATAATTTGGCAAAGAAAACAATTATGTGTAACATTTGTTGTTGGTTTTTTTACGGTTTTTTTTTCCATACTAAAGCATTTTGTAAGGGTAAAAAGAGGCTTCTCTTTTTTTTTTTACTTAGGGTTTTTAATTTCCTTATTATTAACTTAATAAAACAATTTTTGACTTTTTTTTAGTAAAGTGACAGGAATTCTCAGTGGCGGATTATCATTAGGGTGGTCAGGGTGGCCGCCTGGGGACCCAAGGCTCCCAGGGAGCCCATGGCCGTCCGAACCGCACAAAACCGCACGTCCCCCCTCATGCCCGGTGGCGTCGCTAGCACCGGAAGGGGCCCTAGTGCTAGCGACAGCCACATTCACTTATAAATACTATAGGTTGCAGACCGTCCTGACCGGAGCCTGTGCAGTGATGCGTCCGTCGTAGAAACGGGGCAAGGTAAGAACAATATTTTTTCTGGGGGGGGGGGCGGTGAGGCAATATACTGGGGGGATTGCTGTGTAGCACTATATTCAAGGTTTGGGGAGTGCGCTGTGTGGCACTATATACAAGAGGGGCTGTGTAGCAATATACAGGGGGTTTCTGTGTAGCACTATATACAAGGAGGGAGACGCTGTGTAGCACTATATACATGGAGGGAACACTGTGTAACACTATATACAAGGGGGGAACACTGTGTAGCACTATATACAAGGGGGAAGCGCTGTGTAGCATTATATACAAGTGTGGGGGCGCTGTGTGGCACTATATACAAGAGGGGGGGCTGTGGCACTATCTGCAGAAGGCTGTGTCTGGCGCTCTCTACAGGGGGCTGCGTGTGGCGCTATCTGCATGGGGCTGTGTGTGGCACTATCTACAGGGGGCTGTGTGTGGCGCTATCTACAAGGGGATGTGTGTGTAGCGCTAGCTACAGGAGGCACAAAGGGGGCATTATTACTGTGGGGGCACAAAGGGGGCACGGCTATTGATGGGGCACATTTATTGTGTAGAGCACTGAGGGATCATTATTACCATCTGGGGCACTGTGGATAATGAGATTGTTTAGAGGATGAGGTATAGGTGTGGGTGGTGCTGGAAAAGTGAGAAACCATCTTGTCTGTTTGTCAAATTCTGCAGAAATGAGTCGTGGCTGGAATAAGTTATCACAGTGGTCTGGGCCGGATGGAGAAAAAAAAGGGAAGTGAATGACTAATCAGGGCAGACATCACCTGTGAGTCACTAGGTATAAATGTGCTGTAATCACTTACATCATCTGCAGAGCTGCTGTGTATAACTGGCATCTACCACTATATGGTCAATATATGATGGTAATATTGGTCTTTGTATAGTGGTTTTTATTCAGTAACAGTATGGGGGGGATTATTCAGTCGCTATGTGGGTATGGTGTGGCGGTATTATTCAGTAACAGTAAGGGGTTATTATTCAGTCACTATGTGGTTATGGTGTGGCAGTATTATTCAGTAACAGTATGGAGGTATTAGTCAGTCACTATGTGGGTATGGTGTGGTGGTATTATTTAATTAACAGTATGAGGTATTATTCAGTCACTATGTGGTTATGATGTGGCGGTATTATTCAGTAACAGTATGGGTGTATTATTCAGTCACTGTGGCTATGGTGTGGTGGTATTATACGGTAACATTGTGGGGGTATTATTCAGCCTCTATGAGATTATGGTGTAGCGGTATTATTTGGTCCTTATATTGTGTTATTATTGGTAATATTTTTGTATGAGAGAGGGACATATGCTTTGGGGCTTGCAACACTCCTGGACGCGATATAAATCAGCGATGCAGTTCTCTGCACACCGCCTTCTGAATTGAATGCATTATTGATACAGTAAGGGTGTGTTCGCATCTGCGTCGAGGTTCCCTTAATGGCTTCTGTCAGACCTTTCAGTCGGAGGAACCCATCAACGGAATGGCAAACGGAAACCATAACTTCCGTTTGCATTATCATTGATTTCAATGGTAATGTTTCCATTGCAAATGGTTTCCGTTTGTCTCCATTCCGTAAGGTTCCTGTTTTTTTGGCGGAATCAATAGTGTACTCATAGACTTTCTATTGAGCCCATACACTGATCGGAGGTATGCCGAACAGAGACAAAACGGCACAGCGCTCACCCAGCACTTCTGCCACTTCGTTTAAGTGATCGAGGGGGGGCACAGCGTTTGGACCTCCACCGATCAAAACTTCTGACATTTCACTATGACAGGTCTAAAAAAAAATTTAACGTTTAGTTACACTTTAAAGAGAGGTGTTAACATTTTTATTTGCTGTGTTAAAGGCTATGTACACCTTTTATAAACTAGTTATTGAGATACAGCTGCTTTGTATTCTGTATGAAGAGCAGCTGTATCTAGCACTAAAACCTGTATCGCAAGGGAAAAGTGGGTTTGGGGGTGGTTGCATTGCGTGTAAGAGAAAAGGAGGGGGCACATGTTGTGTCAACAGCCCAGGGCCAATAGTACACTTAATCCACCACTGGGAATTGTTTTTTGGCCTGCCTCTGGCAAGGCCTAATACTCATACACTGATAACACGAATGACAGACCTGGGGACCTTTGCTAGGTCTCCGGCTGCCATGTAAACCATGAACACACTGCAATCGCAATTACAGAGGGAGCCCAAGGGGTTAAACAGCCAGGATCAGAGGTAAATTCAATCTCAGCCATTCGATCAGGAGCCTGCGAGAGTTCCGTATAAAGGCGGCGTTGTGGCATAAGTACCTTTAATGACCGCCGTGAAAAGGCGTAAAGGCCGTTATTAAGGCATTAAAAGGGTAATTTAACCCTTGCAGAGCTCAAATTGAGAACAGAATATTTTTAGTTTGTTTTTGTTAAGTTATTTTGATATAACTGTGGATACCCCGCATTTCAACCTGTTTATCTGCAACCACACAGACTTTAGTTCACACATACTAGTCCTCAATTAATTAGAATATCATCAAAAAGTGAATTTATTTCAGTAATTCAATTTAAAAAGTGAAACTCATATATTATATAGATTCATTACACACAGATTGATCTATTTCCAGAATTTTTTTCTTTTAATGTTGCTGATTATGGTAATGAAAACCCAAAATTTTGTCTCTCAGTAAATTAGAATATTATATAAGCCTAATTTCAAAAATTATTTTGGCCTACTGAATAGTATGTACAGTATATGCCCTCAATACTTGGTCAGGGCTCCGGCTCTGCATGAATTACTGCATCAATGCGGCGTGGCATGAAGGCGATCAGCCTGTGGCACTGCTGAGGTGTTATGGAAGCCCAGGTTGCTTTGATAACGGCCTTCAGCTCGTCTGCATTGTTGGGTCTGGTGTCTCTCATCTTCCACTGGAGAATACCCCATAGATTCTCTATGGGGTTTTGGTCAGGCGAGTTTGCTGGCCAATCATGCACAGTGATACTGTAGTTATTAAACCAGGTATTGGTACTTTTGGCAGTGTGGGCAGGTGCCAAGTCCTGCTGGAAAATGAAATCAGCATCTCCATAAAGCTTGTCAGCAGGGGGAAGCATGGGACCTTGATTTCAAAATGAAATGCAAATTTTACTTTCATCTGAACACATGACTTTGGACCACTGAGCAACAGACCAGTCCTTTTTCTCCTTATCCCAGGTAAGACGCTTCTGACGTTGTCTCTGGGTCATGAGTGGCTTGACACAAGGAATTCGATAGTTGTAGCCCATGTCCTGGATATGTCTTTGTGTGGCGGCTCTTGAAGTACTGACTCCTGCCGCAGTCCACTCCTTGTGAGTTTCAGATCTTGAATGGTCTTTTCTTGATAATCACTTCAAGGCTGCAGTTATCCCTGTTGCTTGTGCAACTTTTTCTACCACACGTTTTCCTTCCTCTCAACCTTCCATTAATATGCTTGGACACAGCACTCTGTGAACAGCAGCTTCTTTAGCAATGTCCTTTTGTGGCTTACCCTCCTTGTGGAGGGTGTCAATGACTGTCTTCTGGACAACTGTAAAGTCAGCAGTCTTCCCCATGATCGTGTAGCCTACTGAACCAGACTGTTGGACCATTTAAGTAAGTAAGCTTAACATCAATCGTGGGGGAAATGTTTGAGGGGCTATTGAGGGACTATGTACAGGATTATGTGACAAAAAAAATAGTATTATAAGTGACAGCCAGCACGATTTTACCAAGGACAGAAGTTGTCAAACCAACCTGATTTGTTTTAATGAAGAGGTGAGCAGGAGCCTAGACAGAGGGGCCGCTGTGGATATAGTGTTTTTGGACTTTGCAAAGGCATTTGACACCGTCCCTCATAGATTTCTAAGGGGTAAATTAACCCCTTCAGGACCCAGCCTGTTTTGGCCTTCAGGACACAGCCGATTTTTTCAAATCAGACATGTGTTACTTTATGTGGTAATAACAAGCGATTCTGAGATTTTTTTTCTCGTGACATGTTGTACTTTATGTTGGTGAAAAAATTGGGTCGATAATTTTGGTATTTATTTCTGAAAAACACCAAAATTAAGAAAAAATTTGCAAAAATTAGCATTTTTCTAAATTTAAACGTATCTGTTTGTAAAACAGATAGCAATACCACACAAAATATTTACTAGTTAACATTTCCGATATGTCCACTTTACATTTGCATTGTTTTTCGAACATCATTTTATTTTTCTAGGACGTTACAAGGCTTAGAGCTTTAGCAGCAATTTCTCATATTTTAAATAAAATTTCAAAAGGCCATTTTTTCAGGGACCAGTTCAGTTCTGAAGTGGCTTTAAGGTCCTTATATATTAGAAAATCCCCAGAAGTCCCCATTTTGAAAACTGCACCCCTCAAGGTATTTAAATCAGCATTCACAACGTGTTTTAACCCTTTAGACGTTTCACAGGAATTAAAGCAATGTAGAGGTGAAATGTACAAAGTTTATTTTTTTTGCCGAAATTCATTACTAATAATTTTTTTTGCAACACAGAATGTTTTACTCGAGAAATGCAACTCAATATTTTATTGCTCAGATTCTGCAGTTTTTATAAATATCCCACATGTGGTCCTAGTGTGCTAATGGACTGAAACACAGGCCTCAGAAGCAAAGGAGCACCCAGTGGATTTTGGGCCTCCTTTTTTTTTAGAATATATTTTAGGCACCTTGTCAGGTTTGAAGAGGTCTTGTGGTGCCAAAACAGTGGAAACACCTCAAATATTACCCCATTTTGGAAACTACACCCCTCAAGGTATTTATCTAGGGGTATAGTTAGCATTTTGACCACACAGGTTTTTCGCTAAATATATTGGAATTAATCTGTAAAAATGAAAATCTACTGTTTTTCTGAAAAAAAAACATAGAAATTGTTAATATTTACAAGGAATAACAAGGAAAATGCACCCCAACATTTGTAAAGCAATGTCTCCTGATTATGGCAATACCCCATATGTGGTAATAAACTGCTGATTGGACCCACAGTAGGCTTAGAAGGGAAGGAGCGCCATTTGGATTTTGGAGCACAGATTTTGCTGGAATGGTTTTCAGTGCCAAGTCGCATTTGCACTGCCCTGGAGGGACCAAAACAGTGGAAACACCCAAAAAGTTACCCCATTTTTGAAACTACACCTCTCAAGGAATTTATCTAGGGGTTTAGTTAGCATTTTGACCACACAGGTTTTTTGCAGAATTTAGTGGAATTAGGCCGTGAAAATGAAAATCTACTTTTTTTCTGAAAAAGCATAGAAATTTTACATTTATACAAGGAATAAAGGAAAAAAAGAAAAACAACATTTGTAAAGCATTTTCTCCTGATTACAGCAATACCCCATATGTGGTAATAAACTGCTGATTGGACCCACATCAGGGCTCAGAAGTGAAGGAGCGCCATTTGGATTTGAGCAAAGATTTTGCTGGAATGGTTTTCACTGCCATGTCGCATTTGCAACGCCCTGGAGGGACCAAAACAGTGGAAACACCCCAAAAGTTACCCCATTTTGGAAACTACACCCCTCAAGGAATTTATCTAGTGGTTTATTTAGCATTTTGACCACACAGTTTTTTTGCAGAATTTAGTGGAATTAGGCCGTGAAAATGAAAATCTACTTTTTTTCTGAAAAAGCATAGAAATATTTTACATGGAATAAAGGAAAAAAAGAACCGCAAAATTTGTAAAGCATTTTCTCCTGATAACGGCAATACCCCACATGTGGTAATAAACTGCTGATTTGACCCATGGCAGCGCTCAGAAGGGAAGGAGCGCCATTTGGATTTTGGAGCACAGATTTTGCTGGATTGGTTTTCGGTGCCATGTCGCGTTTGCAACGCCCTGGAGGGACCAAAACAGTGGAAACTCCCCAAGTTACCCCATTTTGGAAACACCCCTCAAGGAATTTTTCTAGGGTATAGTGAGCATTTAGACCCCACGGGTCTTTTGCAGAATTTATTAGAATTAGGCCACGAAAATGAATATCACGATTTTTTTCCACTAAAATGTTGAACTTTCTCATTTTCACAAGGCATAAAGGAGAAAAAAACAACCAATTTTTGTAAAGCAATTTCTCCCGAGTACAGAAATATCCCACATGTGGTCTTACATTTTTTTCATTAGAAATGAATTAACCCTTTCAGGACTGATCCATTTTTTGCTTTCATATTTTCGTTTTTCACTCCCCGCCTTCCAGGAGCCATAACTTTTTTATTTTTCTGTCAATAGAGTGGTGTGCGGGCTTATTTCTTGCGGGAGTAATTGTAGTTTCTATTGACACCATTTAAAGTGCCATAAAATGTACTGGGAAACTGAAAAAAAATTATTTGCAGGCGGTAAAACAAAAAAAACTTTACTTTATTCTGTGTCTCAATACAATTACGGTGATACCAAATTTATATAGTTTTTTTTATATTATATTATTTTTACAAATAAAAATCTATTTTAATTCTAAATTATTTTGTTTCACCACATTCTGAGAGCTGTAACTTTTTTATTTTTCGGTTGATTGAGCGGTGGGAGGTCTTATTTTTGCGGGACGAGCTATAGTTTAAATTGGCACCATTTTTTGGTACATAAAAAGTTATCAAAAAGTTGTATTACATTTTTTTTGAGAGCTAAGGTGACAAAAAAAACAGCGATTTTGGCGGTTTCAATTATTTAAGTTTTTTACGGTGTTCACCGTGCGAGTTAAATAATGGTATATTGTAATAGTTCAGCCTTTTACGGACGTAGCGATACCAATTTTGTTTATTTTTTTACATTGCTTTAGAAGAAAAATGGGAAAAGGTGTTTTTTTTTTAACTTTAAACTTTTTTCTTTCTCACTACTAATAACTTTAATTCTTCTACACATTTTATTAGTCCCCTTAGGGTACTTGAACAAGCGATCATTGGATCGCTGGTACAATATACTGCAATACTAATGTATTGCAGTATATTGTTATTTTTACAGGCTTCTGTAACCGCACGTTCGCTGTGGCAAAAAAATTACAAATGGAAATCATCAGTTTTTAAAACGGGAAAAAAGAGGGAAAAAAATGGATGCAAAATGGGTCAAAAATCGGCCGTTAAAAACGGAAACACGGCCCGGAACGAAACGGATGCAAAACTGATGCAAAACGGCAGTTTTTATCGGCCGACACTAGGACTCCGTCATGTAAATAGAGCCGAAAGCATTTATGGTTGCATTCACTGTGTTATAAAAATAAACAATGTATGAGCCCTACAATAGCTAATAATTTAAATCCATTCCTTTCATTTCCATATACAATAAAAGAATGTAATTGAATTTATGTGGTTTTGTCTGTATATTCTGCAGGATGTTTATGTTTTGACAGTGGATTCATATTTTTGTTTTTCATTATTGAACTTCTTGTCGGCTGAAAACTGGGAATGTTATATGTGGAGTTTCTGAAGGCTACAAAATGCTTATTATTTTTGATCAGTTAAGCTGTTGCAGTTTCCAGTTCTACCTGGCAGGAATCAGACTACTGCTGCTAAGCTGCAAACACTTCACATAATTACAAATACAGCACAGTGGTGGCTCTCTGAGCGCGTAAACCACACAAATGCTGAAGGCGTAAGGCTGAAACAACTAGAATTTGTGCTTTATAATTCCAAAATATCTAATTTACTGTTCCTCATGCTGGATATTTGTCCCTCATGGAAACCCCTTTCATAAAAGGAAAAATATAATTGTTCTAAGTGATATAGATGGCATGTTCTCGTCACTAATCTTGGCATTGAAAGTCTATGTATTTTGTTACAAAATGGCACTGCTAGACATGGGCATCACAGGACCTTTGTGTTTATTGAAAATAAATGTTCAAGAACTTATACGAGTATTTGCTGGGCTGGGCATTGAACTGACAGAGTCAACTTCAATAGTTATTACACTCTCTATTTTTTGGAAAGAATATTTTGTTTTCATTTCCTGTATTAAAGCAATTCAGTAGCAAATGGTACGTTTCCAAGTGAAACCTAATACTAATAATATTCTGAATAAAGTTTGGACCCTACAAAGGCTGCAGAATGCATTCTTATGGTCCACTAGATATTGTACTTTGAACCTCTAAGGCAGAGTTTCCCAACCTTTTCAGGCTCGAGGCACCCCAGGAAAAAAAGCAGCCCTACCCAAAAATTTCTATAAAACGACAAAAAATGGGTAAAAACAAACACTACACTACAATACAATACACGAGCGTGTGCGTTTTGCGCGTGCAAAAAACGCTGCGTTTTGCACGCGCAAAATGTACTTAACAGCTCCGTGTGTCAGCGGTGTATGATGCGTGGCTACGTGATTTTCGAGCAGCCGCCATCATTATAACACTCTGTTTGTATGTTTGTAAACAGAAAAGCACGTGGTGCTTTTTACTGCTGTTGCGCGAATCACGCGCGTCACGCAGAAGTGCTTCCGTGTGCTGCGTGTGATTTTCACTAACCCATTGACTTCAATGGGTGCGTGATGCGTGAACAACGCACAAATATAGGACATGTCGTAAGTTTTACGCAGCGGACACACGCTGCGTGAAACTCACGGACTGTCTGAACGGCCCCATAGACTAACATAGGTCCGTGCGAGGAGGGTTAAAATCACGCGCGTTGCACAGACATATATCACGTTCGTCTAAATAAGCCCTTTGGGTATGTTCACACAGCGTTTTTTTGTTAGGCGGAAACTAAAAATCTGCCTCAAAATTTGTTTAGGTATTTTGAGGCAGATTTTGAATTGACTGCGTTGTTTGACTTTTTTTTTTGCTGTGTTTTTTGGCCACATTTTTTTTAAGCCATTGAAGCGAATGCAAAAACTGCAGACAAAAAAGCACCAAACGAGCGCTGCAGGTTTTTGTAAAATGACCATCAGCCCCCCCACTCACAGCAATGACCATCAGCCCCCCACTCACAGTAATTACCATCAGCCCCCCACTCACAGTAAAATGACCATCAGCCCCCCCACTCACAGTAATGACCATCAGCCCGCCACTCACAGTAAAATGACCATCAGACCCCCAACTCACAGTAAAATAACCATCAGCCCCCCACTCACAGTAAAATGACCATCAGCCCCCCACTCACAGTAATGACCATCAGCCCCCACTCACAGTAATGACCATCAGTCCCCCACTCACAGTAAAATGACCATCAGCCCCTCACTCACAGTATAATGACCCCTCAGTAAAGAGACCATAAGCCCCCTCCAGTAAAGTGACCATCAGCCTCAGCCCCCCAGTAAAGTGGCCATCAGCCTCAGTCGTCGTCCGTCCGTCCCTCCCCCCCCCCCCCCCCAGTAAAGTGACCATCACAGAGAGAAAGCGAAGTGTGCTTACTCCTGGGGAAGGAATAAATAAGGAGGTATAAAAAAAAACAACTCCCAGCATGTCCAGGCTGTTATTAAGGGATATAAGAGGACATTACAAGGAGGGGATATAAGAGTTCCTTGTTTTACAGAGGATGTGGTGTGCTGTGGATCATGAGCTGTTCCAAGCCTTCTCCATACTTTCTTCCTCCCATCATTCTGGTACAGGTTGATCTTAGTTTTATCTGTCCAAAGACTTCTATTCCAGAACTGGGCTGGCTTCTTTAGATGTTGTTTGGCCAAGTCTAATCTGGCCTTTCTATATTTGAGGCTTATTAATGGTTTGCACCTAACATAGTTACATAGTTAGTACGGTTGAAAAAAGACACGTCCATCAAGTTCAACCAAGGGATGGGAAAAGGGAAGGGAAAAATCTCTATATTTTTTTGTTCTAGGAAATTATCTAAGACTTTTTTAAAGCTATCTACTGTCCCTGCTGTGACCAGCTCCTGCGGTAGACTATTCCATAGATTCACAGTTCTCACAGTAAAGAAGGCTTGTTGCCTCTGCAGGTTGAACTGTTTTTTCTCCAGACGGAGGGAGTGCCCCCTTGTTTTTTGAAGGGGTTTTACATGGAACAGGATTTCACCATATTTTTTGTATGTGCCATTCATATATTTATATAAGTTAATCATGTCCCCCCCCTTAGTCGTCTTTTTTCAAGGCTAAATAGGTCTAATTATTTTAATCTTTCCTCATAACTTAGATTCTCCATGCCCCTTATTAGCTTTGTTGCTCTTTTTTGTATTTTTTCCAACTCCAGGGCATCTTTTCTATGAGCTGGAGCCCAGAACTAAACTGCATATTCTAGATGAGGCCTCACTAATGCTTTGTAAAGTGGTAATGTTATATCCCTGTCCCTTGTGGGGAACCCTCTGTATTTGCTCTCATGAAGTCTTCTCTTTACGGAAGACTTAGATACTGATACACCTACTTCCAGGAGAGTGTTCTTCACTTGGGTAGATGTTGTGAAGGGGTTTTTCTTCACCATGAAAAGGATTCTGCGATCATCCACCACTGTTGTCTTCCATGGACGTCCAGGCCTTTTGGAGACCACAAGATCACCAGTGCGCTATTTTTTTCAATAATGTATCAAACTGTTGATTTGGCCACTCCTAACATTTGTGCTATCTGATGGATTTATTTATCTTTTTCAGCCTAATGATGGTCTGTTTCACTTGCATGAAGTGGGTTCACAGCGACAGCTTCCAAATGCAAATGCCACACCTGGAATCAACTCCAGACCTTTTACCTGCTTAATTGATGATGGATTAACGAGGGAATAGCCCATGCAGCCCATTAAATAGCTTTGGAGATAATTGTCCAATTACCCTTGGTCCCTTGAAAAAGAGCAAGCTACATATTAAAGAGCTATAATTCCTAAACCCTTCCTAAACCCTAAACCCTTCCTCAAATTAGGATGTGAATACCCTCAAATTAAAGCTGAGAGTCTGCACTTTAAGCCCATATTGATTATATAACTGTATATTCAATATGTTTTGGTAAACAGCTAAAATGCCAAAACTCGTCACTGTCCAAATAATTCTGGACCTAACTGTATATCATATGTCTCTTACAATTTCTGTTACTGTCAATCTATGCAGGGGGAAGAAAAGCTTTGTTGTAATTAAAGTCTCCTCTACTCTGCCCCATATTGAAATAAATGGAGTGTGCAGCCTGATTAAAGCTATTAAGTAGCATAGCACTACATTTTGAAATTTTAGATTAGAAATAAAGGTGATTCTAGACTCATCGAATGCGGTCCAATTTCTCTAAAGTTTTGGATTCGACTAATTCCAAAAACGTGGGGATTCATGGTACACAAATCACTGCAATTTTACAGATTAGAAAAAGGATCACATGATCTTGGACGGGCTTTCACATATAGCCTTGCAGGCAGTCTTCCCAAAATGCACTGCGGTTATCCCTCCCTCTACCCATATATGTCACTTTGACATGTTAACTTGCCATTAAGGAGCTAGAAAGGGGTTGGATACAGTTCTAGAAGACATCAGAGAGTCAGACACGAGTTTTCTGGGCAATCAGGCACTAGCGATTTGTAGCAAATTTATTCTGACCAAATGAATTGGAGCACCGATTCAACTGAGTCGGATCTGAAACAAATTTACGCAAATTCGCTCATCTCTAAGAACATTGAATTAAAAACTATGAGGTGCATGTTCTAATCTTTTTTATAAGTGGATCACTGGGGGTACAATTTGGGGCATATTTAGTAATATTAGAGTTTCATACGCCAGTCTTAATATAAAGATCGCTGGGGTAAGATTTGCCTCTTAAATGGCGTAAATTATTGTAAATTTGTTGGACCATGGCAGGCCACGCCCCCTTTCGCTAAGCCCCATCCACTTTTCAGAAAAGTGGCAAAGGCAGCTTACAAGATAACAGTCGCAAAATTATTTCATAAATCTGCCCCTTCACCAATTGGTGTGTATTGCACTGTCCATTAACATAATTAGCATCACAGGAAAAAACAACAACACCATAATGAAAATTTGGACACTTGAATATTTTTATTATCCTCATGAACATTAATCTAAATAATATATAAGATGGTGCAATAATAAAGTATAAATATCCCAATCTCTTCAATGGAAAATTCTGTTAGGGTCCGTTCACATATATCAGTTGCATTAGTTTTTTTTTGTCTCTCAAGTGATTAGAACTGATGCAAAAACTGATGCAAAAATGTATCAGTTGCCATCAGGCTTTTTCAAGTTTTTTTTATCACAAAACCATCAGTTGTCATTGGTTGCCGTTAGTTGTCATCAGTTTTTACGATCCGTTTTTAACATCAATCTTTACCACAATGGTCCACCAAAAAGGTAGTCTAGGGTCTGAAAATGTGCCAATTATATCAAAGTGGTGCATAGATTGTGATAGATTAAATATATCATAGATTAGATACATGTTGTGTACTTGTCCTTTCACAAAACTTCTGAAATTATCCTGGCATGTCAGGCCTCTCCTTATCTGCTCCAGCCTCGGTGCTACACAGAAGTCTGACACACACATTGTAATGTCACATGTGTCATATCCAGTGCAGCGTTGCCGAGGCCGGCGCCGAGAGTGGGAGCCCAGAAGGCAACTGCTGTCCACTTACCTCAGACCAGATCTTCGAAGCAGCCTTGTGAACCTGCAAAGACGCCAAACACTAGGCCAATTGTGACCCATTTTGCATCCATTTTTCACTGTCCGTTTGAAAAGGGATGAATTTCATTTGTAGATAATGCCACAGTGCCCTTTGTAGAAAGTGCCACACTGCCCCCTGTAGATAGTGCCACACATGCCCGTAGATCATGCCACAGTGCCCTCTGTAGATAGTGCCACACACCCCCTGTAGATAATGCCACAGTGCACTCTGTAGATAATGCCACAGTGCACTCTGTAGATAATGCCACAGTGCCCTCTGTAGATCATGCCACACAGCCCCCTGTAAATACATGTTGTGTACTTGTCATTTCACAAAACTTCTGAAATAGTGCCCTCTGTAGATAGTGCCACACAGCCCACTGTAGATAGTGCCACACAGCGCTCTGTAGAGAGTTCCACACAGCCACCTGTAGTTAGCGACACACAGCCCCCTGTATATAGTGTTACACACCCCCTGCGGATAGTGCCACACAGCCCCCTCAAGGTAGCGCCACACACACCCACTGTAGATAGAGCCACACAACCAGGAGGAGCCCCTGACTTCACAGTCCATATATGGAAAGGGATAACAGGGGCTCCCTCTAGTAGCGAAAACTATGGCTAGTGCATTGCCGACACCCTGGTCCAGGAATTCTGCTCCTAGAGGAAGCCCCTGACGTTCCTGTTTATTCCGCTACTAGAGGGAGTCCCTGATGTCCCTATCCACATATGGACAGAGAGGTCAGCGGCTCCCTCAAGAAGCAGAATCCCCAGCTAGAGCGTGTGTGTTCCCTCTAGGATAGGAATCCCCAGCCAGAGCACAGTCCCCGGACAGAGCGTCGGCAACGGGCTAGCCGGGGATTCCGCTACTAGAGAGAGCCCCTGACGTCCCTGTCCATATATAGACAGTGACGTCAGGGATCCAGCTGCACCGGAAATTCCCAGCCAGAGCATTGCTGACGCTCTGGTCAGGGGTTCCGGTCCAGGAGAACCCCTGACGTCACCGTCTATATATGGAGAGGTAATAATCGAGAAAAAATGTATATGGGATGCACACCTATGTTGACGGTGTGGTGCAAAGGGGTTGGGATGAAGTCCCAATGTTTATATTTACGATTACCCCAGCACTCACAAGAAAGCAAGAAAATATATTGCAAGTTGAATAGATTTATTTTTTCACAAAGCCGTATATCAGAAACTATTTCATATGTAATCAGCGTTTTTATATGAATACATGAGTTGAAGCGACTTAATAATGACGTTTCGGCCAATCCATGACCTTTATCACTGTCGCTGAAAATGTAGTAAAGAATCAACAGCTAGTCAGTCTGGCAGACTTCCATATACGATTCTTTACTACATTTTCAGCGACAGTAAGGCTATGTTCACACGGAGTATTTTGGGGGAGGAATATCTGCCTCAAAATTCCGTTTGGAACTTTGAGGCAGATATTCCTCTCCCTGCACGCCGATTTTCGCAGCAATTATCGCGCCGTTTTTCGCCAGCGGCCATTGAGCGCCGCGGGCATAAAACAGCGAGATATACGCTTTCTCCTGCCTCCCATTGAAGTCAATGGGAGGTCGGAGGCGGAAGCGCCCGAAGATAGGGCATGTCGCTTCTTTTTCCCGCGAGGCAGTTTTACTGCTCGCGGGAAAAAGACGCCGACGCCTCCCATTGAAATCAATGGGAGGCGTTCTCGGGCCGTTTCTGCCGAGTTTTGCGACGCGGTTTCCGCGTCAAAAAACTCGGCAAAATACCCCGTGTGAACATAGCCTAATAAAGGCTGTGGATTGGCCTAAACGTTATTATTAAGTTGCTTCAACTCATGTATTCATATAAAAACGCTGATTACATATGAAATAGTATATGATATATGGCTTTGTGGAAAAATAAATCTATTCAAGTTGCAATATATTTTCTTGCTTTCTTGTGAGTGCTGGAGTAATCGTGACTATATATATGGAGAGGGACGTCAGGGTCTCCCTCTAGGAGCGGAATCGACGGCCAGAGCTTCGGCAACGCTCCTGCCAGGGATTCTGGTCCAGAAGGACCCCTGACGTCACTGTCTATATATGGACAGGGACGTCAGGTGCTCCCTCAAGAAGCGGAATCCCGGCTAGAGAGTTGCAGCCGCTCTGGCTGGGGTCTCCACTCTAGGAGGAGCCCCAGACGTCACTGTCGATTTATGTATAGTGACGTCAGGGGCTCCGGCAATGCTCTAGCCGGTGATTCTGCTCCTAGAGGAGCCCCTGATGTCACTGTCTATATATGGACAGTGACATCAGGGTCTCCTCCAGGAGAAAAGTCCAAGGCCAGAGCGCCGGCAATGCTCTGGCCGGGGATTCTCACGCCATTTGCTGCCGGAAGGTGGATGCGGTGGCACCCAGCGTTCACCCAGCGAACAGTACATTTAGATAGGATACGGCGCCAGACCTCCCAGGGAACCAGTCACAAATACGCTGCAGGTAGAGTTTGAATCCGGCTCCTGCATAGGTCCGCTGCCGTACAATGCCACAATTTATGTCCTATGTGCCAGAACAGATCCCATAGAAAGTTATGGGATCCGTTGTAGCATTAATTTCCCTCTGGCTTTTCTGCACCACACCAGAGGGAAACTGGCAGGGACAACAGACATATGTGATCGGCCCCTTACACAGACTCTACAGCAGTCAAATAGTAGGACATTTTTAATGAAGACTATTTAGAAAGTTGCTTAATTTTGCATTTAGAAAGCAAATGAACAATCAAAAAAAAAAAATTCAGTTCAAAGATGTACATAGCTTTTAAAGCATATTCTTTTTCATTTATTATAACACTTTAGTACAATTTATCGTTATAGTCATAAAACTCTTGTAACTTCTGTAACATGTACCAAAAAGCCAAATTCATATATTGAGCATTATTTCATTGCTATTGATTGGACTGCAAGTCACTTGTCAAGAAATCATTTTGTTTTAGAGACCTTTCATATTTTAGTTGAGTTCTGCACCCTCTGGTTTCTTAGAACAACGAGTTACTTTATATAGACACTCTCAAATGGAAAAAAATGTTACAACATGAATTGTCAGCAGCAGTGTGTAAATCTGTGGAAGCAATGGATAAAGCACCTACAGTTACACTAGCAATTATGAAATGACAGATTTTATTTCACATGAAGTAAAACAACAAAACTATGCATTTATTTTTTGATAGGTCCGCACCTGATAATAATAGATCTAATACACAGACTGAAAATAAGGCCATGCGTCAATGCGCCATAGCAAAAAGCTATAAAATAACAAAATAATTGTGCAATTAAAAAAAGAAAAATATTTTTTTAATGGTATACTAATTCAAGAAGCACATATAAAATTCATATTGCTATATATGAATTTGTTTTGTTTTTGAGGTGAAAGAATCAAATGACATGAAAATATTTAAAAAGGCGTTATTTCATGGAGCACCGATGAGCAGGAAAAAACAGAGAACGAGGCGCACCCTCTTCACAAAACCGTTTAGGATATGTTCACACGCAGTGACCAAAAACGTCTGAAAATATGGAGCTGTTTTCAGGCGAAAACAGCTCCTGATTTTCAGAAGTTTTTTTAACAACTCGCTTTTTTCACAGCGTTTTTGGAGCTGTTTTTCAATGGAGTCAATGAAAAACGCCTCCAAAAACGTCCCAAGAAGTGTCCTGTACTTCTTTTGACAAGCCGTCATTTTACGCGCCGTATTTTGACTCGTAAAATAAAGGCTCGTGGGAACAGAACATCGTAAAACCCATTGCAGACAATGGGCAGATGTTTGTTAACGTATTAGGGGCGTTTTTTCAGGCGTAATTCGAGACGTAAAATGCCCGAATTACGTCTGAAACCACTGCGTGTGAACATACCCTGAGGGTTCATTCTCACATTGAGGTTAGAACCACATGGAAAACGCACCAAATCGCAGTAATTACTCATGCTGTTTTCGGATCCGTTTTTTTTTTATCTTGTTCTAACCGCACCTTAACTGCAACATGTGAATGGACCCTTAGTTTTGAGTTGAATCACTGTAATTAACTGAGATTTGACTGCAGCTTCTAAATATACCCTTACCGGTGTGCAATAGTAAACGCCCGAAAAACGGCCGAAAAAACTGAAGCAGAATGCCTCCAAACATCTGCCAGTTGATTTCAATGGGAACACGGCGTTCTGTTCCTACGGAGCACTTTTCTCAGTGTTTTTTACAGTCGTTTTTCAAAATGGCTGCATAAAAAAACGGCCGCGAAAACAAGTGCAGGTCACTTCTTGTGACGTTTTTGGAGACGTTTTTCATTAACTCTATCGAAAAAAGCTCCAAAAACGACGTACAAAATGCTGCGAAAAACGCAGCAAAAATCGTGAGTGGCTTAAAAAACTTCTGAAAATCAGGAGCTGTTTTCCCTTGAAAACGGCTCCGTATTTTGAGACGTTTTTGACTTTGTATGTGAACATACCCTAACTATCCTTCAGCATCAGTTTTTTTTGTCTCTCAAGTGATTAAAACTGATGCAAAAACTGATGCAAAGATGTATCAGGCTAAGTTCACACTGCCGTAAGTAAACTTTTACCTCTCTTCCGTCACTGTATGGACACTGTATCTAAGCCTACCACATGGTGGGCTTAGATACATGACCATGTACGATACTGTCTGATGGGCCCTGTATCTAAGCCTACCACATTGTAGGCTTAGATACAGGGCCCCAGCAGACAGTAATCTTATACTGTATAAGATTACTGTCTGTTGGGGCCCTGTATCTAAGCCTAACATGTCGTAAGCTTAGATACAGGGTCCAACAGACAGCATCACACATGGGCCCTGTATCTAAGTCTACCACATAGTAGGTTTAGATATATGGCCATTTATGATACTGTCTGATGCACCCTGTATCTAAGCCTACGACATAGTAGGTTTAGATACATGGTCATGTACGATACTGTCTAATGGGCCCTGTATCTAAGCCTACTACATTGTAGGCTTAGATACAGGGCCCCAGCAGATAGTAATCGTATACTGTATAAGATTACTGTCTGCTGGGGCCCTGCTTCTAAGCCTACATGTGGTAGGCTTAGATACAGAGTCCAATAGACAGTATCACACATGCGCCCTGTATCTACGCCTACCACATAGTAGGTTTAGATAAATGACCATGTATGATCCTGTCTGCTGGGCCCTGTATCTAAGCCTACCACATGGTAGGCTTAGATACATGGCCCATGTGAGATCTTGTCTGATGGGCCCTGTATCTAAGCCTACCACATAGTAGGCTTAGATACAGGGCCCCAGCAGACATTAATCTTATACAGTATAATATTACTGTCTGCTGGTGTCCTGTATCTAAGCCTGCCTTGTGGTAGGCTTAGATACATGGTTCGGTTGTTGGACTGGACTACATCGGATTTGAGGACTACTTCGATGACTGCTTTTTTTATTTTCAATAAAATGGTTAATGAGGGTTGTGGGGATTTTTTATTTCAATAAAATATTTTTTCTATGTACTTTCTTTTAAACTTCATTACTACCACCTTAGTAATGCCCACTGGCTGGTTGACAGTGTCCATTACTAAGGCAGGGCTTAGTGTTAGATGGAGCAGAAACTAACACTAACCCTCCAATATTGCCCCGGTACCCACCACCCCAGGATCCAGTAACCGACCATCTGTATTGATGATCGGGTACTGGGGCAGCTGCAGGCTGGTATTATTAGGCTGGGAAAGCCCAAAACCAGTGTGCCTTCCCACACTGTTAATGCTAGCTTGCTGCTGCTATGTTGTATGTGACTGGTTATCAAAAATGGGGGAGTCCATTGTCATTTTTTTTTTAAATGGAAAAAACTTGCGGTCCTGTCACCCGATTTTTCATAACTAGCTAGGTAAAACATAGCAGCAGCAGGCTAGCATTACCAGGGTGAGATGACCCACTGCTTTTGGGCTTTCCCAGCCTAGTACTACCAGGCTGCGGCCGCCCCAGTACCCGTCCATCACTACAGATGGTCGGGTACTGGGTACTGGATCGTACCCGGCTCTTCCCGGTACCACTGGTGGCGGTGGGTGCCGTGGTGATAATGGGGGAATAGTGCTAGCCTTTTCAATGGAAAACATTAAGCCCTTTAAGCCAGCTGCCATTAATAAGGCGGTAGTAATAAACTTTTAAAAAAAAACAAGGACATAGAAAAAATATTTTATCGAAATACAGAAATCCCACACAACCCTCGTTAACCATTTTATTGAGACTAAAAAACCTGTAATCGAAGTAGTCCCCGAATCTGACGTAGTGCAACATTTGAACCTCTAAAAAAAACAAAAACACACCAAAAAAATTAGCAACACATAAAAAAGCAAAGAAATTCTTATACTTACCTTTCCTGGGTCCAGCGCCGGAGCCACAATGTCAGCGAGCTGAGCCCTATAACTAATAATATCATGTGTGGTACTGTCTGCCGAGCCATTGTATCTAATCCTGTCCATAGCTATAGGGTGATAGTGTTATAGATATGCTGTCTCATTATATATATGTATATATATATATATATATATATATATATATATATATATATATATATATATGTATATATATATATATATATATATATATATATATATATATATATATATATATATATATATGTATATATATATATATATTTATATACATAAATATATATATATATACATATATATATATATATATATATGCATCAGACATGAAAATGGCAACAGCACACTGCAAACACCAATAAGACCTAAGCCGCTAAATATAAATAAATATGCATTACTGCTATATCTACTTACAATATGGAGGTTCTTAGCGCACATTTTGATAAAAATTCTGTGAGCCCATCTGTCACAACAAGACAACCTCTATGAGGTGGGAACCTACGCTGCATATACACCCAGAACTGGGACTAAGCCTACATATATCTGGGGATGGTAGAAACCAGCATTAAACTAATTAAAAATCATCCAGGGCAGAATGGGAGGAGTGCAAGATCAAAAAATTGAAGCAGTCACTAACCCCACATATATGAATCACATAAACAACACAAAAGTTTGAACAGCACATTGCAACAAAATGAAACAAAACGTTTATGCAGGTGCAAGAACGCCTGTGACTACAAATTTATGCAGCACACAAGAAAATGGCGACAGCACACTGCGAACACCAATGTCACCTAAGCCACTAAAAATATTAATAAATATGCATTTCTGGTAAATCTACTTACAATAGGGAGGTTCCTAGCGCACATTTTGATCAAATTGTGTGAGCCCACCTGCCACGATAAGGCGTCCTCTATAGGTGGGAACCTACTCTGCACATACACCCAAAACTTGGACTAAGCCTACATATATCTGGGGATGGTAGGAACCAGCATTAAACTAATTAAAATCACACAAGGCAGAATGGGAGGAGTGCAAGATAAAAAAAAATGGAGGCAGTCGCTAACCCCACATATACAGTTAGGTCCAGAATTAGTTAGACAGTGTCACAAATTTTGGCATTTTAGCTGTTTACCAAAACATATTCAATATTCAGTTATATAATCAATATGGACTTAAAGTGCAGACTCAGCTTTAATTTGAGGGCATCCACATCCTAATTTGAGGAATGGTTTAGGAATTACAGCTCTTTAATATGTAGCTGCCTCTTTTTCAAGGGACAAAAGGTTATTGGACAATTATTTCAAAAGCTATTTAATGGGCTGCATGAACTATTCCCTCGTTAATCCATCATCAATTAAGCAGGTAAAAGATCTGGAGTTGATTCCAGGTGTGGCATTTACATTTGGAAGCTGTGGCTGTGAATCCACAACATGAGGTCAAAGGAGCTCTCAATGCAAGTGAAACAGACCATTGTTAGGCTGAAAAAAATGAAGAAATCCATCAGAGAGATAGCACAAATGTTAGGAGTGGCCAAATCAACATTTGCTACATTCTTGAAAAAAAAGAGCACTGATGATCTCGTGAACTCCAAAAGGCCTGGACGTCCACGTAAGACAACAGTGGTGGATGATCACAGAATCCTTTCCATGGTGAAAAAAAACTCTTTTACAACATCTACCCAAATGAAGAACACTTTCCTGGAAGTAGGTGTATCAGTAACTAAATCTACTATAAAGAGAAGACTTCATGTGAGCAATTACAGAGAGTTCACCACCAGGTGCAAACCATTAATCAGCCTCAAAAATAGAAAGGCCAGATTAGACTTTGCCAAACAAGATCTAAAGAAGCTAGCCCTGTTCTGGAACAGCATTCTTTGGACAGATGAAACTAAGATCAACCTGTACTAGAATGATGGGAGAAGAAAAGTATGGAGAAGGCTTGGAACGGCTCATAATCCAAAGCACACCACATCCTCTGTAAAACATGGTGGGTCAGTGTGATGGCATGGGCATGCATGGCTACCAAAGGCACTGGGTCACTAGTGTTTATTGATGATGTGACTGAAGGTAGAAGCAGACAGATGAATTCTGAAGTGGTCAGGGATATACTTTCTGCTCAGATTCAACCAAATGCAGCAAGGTTGATTGGACGTCGCTTCATAGTACAGATGGACAATGACCCAAAACATACTGCGAAAGCAACACAGGAGTTTTTTTGAGGGCTAGAAATTGAATATTCTGCAATGGCCAAGTCAACCACCAGATCTCAACCCGATCATGCTGCATTTTACTTGCTTGAGACAAAACTTAAGGCAGAAAGACCCACAAACAAGCAACAACTGAAGACGGCTGCAGTAAAGGCCTGGCAAAGCGTCACAAAGGAGGAAACCCAGCGTTTGGTGATGTCCATGGGTTCCAGACTTCAGGCAGTCATTGCCTGCAAAGGATTCTCGACAAAGTATTGAAAACCATTTTATTTATGGTAATGTTAATTTGTACAATTACTTTTGAGCCCCTGAAATGAGGAGGCTGTGTAGAGAAATGGTTGCAATTCCTAAACGTTTCACAGGATATTTTTTTTCAACCCCTTGAATTAAACCTGAAAGTCTACACTTTAATTGCATCTCAGTTGTTTCATTTCAAATCCAATGTGGTGGCATGTAGAGCCCAAATCAAGAAGATTGTGTCACTGTCCAAATTATTCTGGACCTAACTGTATGAATCACATAAACAACACAAAAGTTTGAACAGCACATTCCAACAAAATGAAACAAAACATGTATGCAGGTGCAAGAACGCCTGTGACTACAAATTTATGCAGCACACAAGAAAATGGTGACATGCACACACACACTTTTTGTTTTGGGGGGGGGGGTGAACATATGTTAGTACAGGGATACTTGCTGTTAGGGCCCTGTACCTATCATGTGTGATACTATCTGCTGGGCCATGTATCTAAGCCTATCATGTGTGATACTGTCTGCTGAGACAAGGTGGGTATGTGGGACTACCTACAGGGTACTGCATGGCACTGTCTACAAGGGGGATGTATGGCAGGGGAATTGTGTGTGGAACCATGCAGGGGGGTTGTGACACTAGGGGGCATTGTGTGGGGAACTCTCTAAGGGCATGACCACACGTGGCGGATTTCCTCCGCAACTGTCCGCATCAATGCCGCACAGAATCTGCGTTGCAGATTCTGCTGCGGATCTGCACAAAATGTGCAGTACATTGATGCGGACTAGCTGCTGCGGACTGCGGGAAAAGTGCTTCCCTTCTCCCTATCAGTGCAGGATAGAGAGAAGGGACAGCACTTTCCCTAGTGAAAGTAAACGATTTTCATACTTACCGGCCGTTGTCTTGGTGACGCGTCCCTCTTTCGGCATCCAGCCCGACCTCCCTGGATGACGCGCCAGTCCATGTGACCGCTGCAGCCTGTGCTTGGCCTGTGATTGGCTGCAGCCGTCACTTAGACTGAAACGTCATCCTGGGAGGCCGGACTGGAGACAGACGCAGGGAGTTCTCGGTAAGTATGAACTTATCTATTTTTTTACAGATACATGTATATTGAGATCGGTAGTCACTGTCCCGGGTGCAGAAACAGTTACTGCCGATCGCTTAACTCTTTCAGCACCCTGGACAGTGACTATTTACAGACGTCTCCTAGCAACGCTCCCGTCATTACGGGAGCCCCATTGACTTCCTCAGTCTGGCTGTAGACCTAGAAATACATAGGTCCAGCCAGAATGAAGAAATGTCATGGTAGTAAAACGAATACGCTCCGCAGCACACATAAGATCTGCGGACTTCATTGCGGAATTTTGACTCTCCATTGAAGTCAATGGAGAAATTCCGCCATGAGTCCGCCACTGCTCCGCAACAGACAGAGCATGCTGCGGACACCAAATTCCGCTCCGCAGCCTATGCTCCGCAGCGGAATTTTACGCCTCGTCTAAACGAACACTGGTAAATTAAAGTGTAAGTCAATGGACAAACGGCACCGCTGCGGATTAACGCTGCGGAGTGTCCGCAGCGGAATTTAAGTGAAATTCCGCCACGTGTGAATGTGCCCTAAAGGTGTCTTTGATTAGAGCCCCAAGACATAGCTTTGCCAAATTTGCCCCTGGGGTTTAGTACAGGGATACTGACAGCTGGGGTCCTGTATCTAAGGCTACATTTACACGAGCGTGACATTTACGTGCGTAAAAAACACTCGTAAATCTGTCTGTGTGCATTGCGTTTTGCATCAGTGTGCTTTGCGTGTGGCAAGTGTATTTCACAACACTTGCAAGCACTAATTTTTTTCAGTAGAAAATATCGCCTGGAAAAGAACGCTTAAAAAATATTTATATTTTTATTAAATCTTTAAAATGGGCTAATCAAGCCAATAAGTCCTATAGATACCAGGCTAACCATATAGGTAGAACTAGACAAGGGTGCCAAAATATTGATTTAAATTATAATGGGACTACTAGCTAAAACATATAATCTCTGTCCCTACCTGGACTAGATAGCAATGTGTGCATTCACACCAAGTAAAGATCTGATACCTAGAAGCAGAGTGTGTATGAACACTCAGTAGCAAAAACGAAAAAACACCTGCGACACAGTGTGCATTCACACTGAAATGAGCCACAGCACCTTCATTTCTTGTGCATTAGCATCCATAAAAGACAGGGCAGCACCTCGAGCAGTTTTGTGCATTCACATTTACAATGGACTGTACATTTACATATTGTGCATTCACACTCAATAAATATAATATATTAAGTGTGCATTCACACTAGATAGATATGGTATACTAAGTGTGTATTCACACTAGTCAGCAAAATCTACAACACAGAGTAAATGAGTACCAGCACATACATGTAGTATGCATTCACACTCCTCAGTAGCAGCGTAACACCTATAGTAGTACTGTGCATTCACACCTGGTAAATATTGTCCACCTGATAACAAGAGTGTGCATTCACACTAAACAAAAATTTAACGCCTAACACGTTTCCACGTTCCTATTTTATATAGACCGTTTCTTCAGAGGCATGTATATTGAGACAAGGAAGATTAGCACATCAGTTTTTTGTGCAGTATTGTCTGTCCGCCCTGTGTCTGCTAGAGCTTTTCTCCTAACAGCAGGTTCTAGTATCTGACCGCAGCGATGCAACAGAACACCAGCTATTTAAGCTTTTAGCCCTACCCTTTGGGAGGCTGGACGATTGCATCAAACACCCAATCAGAGCGCGCCACATCATCAGACGCCGTGTTCACTCAGGAGCTCATCCAGATCACTCCTCCCCAGGCATTTTAAACAACACTTAGTGTCATGTAGCTATGGGAATCACCAAGCTGCTGTAATTCTAAATAATGGCGTATATATAGGAGAAACAAATTGAAGTGATATCGATGAGAGGTCATAAAGAGACAATTGATAGCGAAAACAAAGCCATGTACAAGCCAATAAGATGTGCAGATGACAAAAGTAAAAAATCGCCACCGATCCATACACATCAAACTACCATCTACAATTATCAGCTCCACCTTATAAAAAACAAGTATAGGTTTAACAGTCTGTAACTAAAATATCCACCTTGCTTCCCGCTGAAGTAAACGTTTATCCAAATCACCCCCTCTAGGATGAGGACGTACCCATTCAATATGAATTTTTTTTTACTAAAAGTTTCGCTCACCTCATAACCACCACGCTATGGTTGCGTTTTCCAATGTGTTTTTCATGATGCTTGACTGATGCAGAGGATATGTAGTTAATCCAAACGCTGTGGGTGCTTGTAGATGCTCCTGAACTAATCCTGTGTCGACTGCAGGCAATTGAAGCAAAAAATGGTGTGTAGAAAAGGCAGATCCAGCACTCGAATATTAAAATTCCAATTTTATTGAAGTAATTTTTAAAACCAAGGATAAAACAAAAATCCCGGGACCACGCTTACGCGTTTCAGACTGCTGGGGTCCTTAATCATAGCTATGATTAAGGACCCCAGCGGTCTGAAAACGCGTAAGCGTGGTCCCGGGATTTTTGTTTTATCCTTGGTTTTAAAAATTACTTCAATAAAATTGGAATTTTAATATTCGAGTACCCATTCAATACCCTGGAATCTCAAATGGTCAGGGTTTATCCTGATGGCATTCACAGATATGGGGTACGATCGGAGTATCAGCTCGTTTAACCGTATCATTGATATGGTCTCTGATACGTCTGCGAAATTTGCGAATGGTTTTACCCACATATTGAATACCACAGCTGCATGTCATCAAATATATGACACCTTGGGTCTTACAGATGATGAAGTCATAATTCTTGTAAGAACGACCTGATGTGGTACTACAATATGATTGTACAAACATTGGAGACATATTTGAAAAATAATATAGTGCCTAGATGTTTGAGAACTAGTCTACAGCCTGCTGCAAGTGTTAGAACTATAGCATTGCTGGCAAAATGGGAGAAGGAATCAATTGCTTCCTCTCTGAGATTTATGAACATTCCGTTGGAGGAAGAAAACATTTTGGTTGCCAATAATGCACAGTCACTCAGAGATAACATAGAAATGGGTAAAACGTTTGAGAGCCATGTTGACTTTAAGAGAAAGGAATTGGTTTTGCAGCAGGCTGTGGCAAAATTCACAGCCCATGTCAAAGACAGAAAGCATTTTCAATATCGTAGAGACTTGTTAGATTTCAAACAGGGTAGAATTTTTTAATTTAACCGGTTAAGGACTAGGCTGTTTTACAGCTAAATGACAAGAGCCAATTTCACAATTTTGCTATGCGCTTCTTTAGATGACTATAACTCTGCAGGTGAATAAAGTTCATCTTTGAATTTTACACTCTTTTTAAAGGACAGATAGGGCTTTATTTTAGTGGCATTTGTCAGTATATATCATTTTTATTTTTTCTCTAAAGTGGGCAAAATTGGAAAAAAATGCAAGAATTTAGCAATTGCGTCAGTTTATGCCAGCATTTTTCACACACAGTATGGACCACGGACAAAATTAATCTCCTTTCACATTCTTCCACTTCTCCCGTGCATGGGGATACCAAATATGTGTGCCTTATTCACTGTGCGGGCATGTGCCAGGGCTTGGCATAAAAGGAGGCTTTTTGGCCTTTTCGGTCCAGGAATTTTGCATTTGATTTTATAGCCGCATAATGTATACTGGGGGGCCTAATGCTGCTGAAACATTAGAAACACCCCATAAATGACTTCATTCACACAAGTAGACCCCACAAGGTTTCCTTCAAGGGGTTTATCATATTTTTAGACAGTCCAGTTTTCTTCTGAAAGTTTCTTGAATAAGATGGAACAAAATAAAATCAGCGCTTTTTTAGCAAATGCGTCAGTTTAGGCTAGCATTTTTCACACACGGTATAGACCACGGACAAAATTCATCTCCTTTCACATTCTTCCACTTCTCCCGCGAATGGCTATGCCAAATATGTGTGCCTTATTCACTGTGCGGGCATTTGCCAGGGCTTTTTCTTCTGAAAGTTTCTTGAATAAGTTGGAACAAAATGTCAATTAGCTTTTTTTTAGCAAATGCGTCAGTTTAGGCTAGCATTTTTCACACACGGTATAGACCACGGCCAAAATTCATATCCTTTCACATTCTTCCACTTCTCCCGTGCATGGGGATACCAAATATGTGTGCCTTATTCACTGTGCGGGCAGGTGCCAGGGCTTGGCATAAAAGGAGGCTTTTTGGCCTTTTCGGTCCAGGAATTTTGCATTTGATTTTATACTGTTTTCTGGGGGGCCTAATGCTGCTGAAACATTAGAATCACACCATAAATGACTTCATTCACACAAGTAGACCCCACAAGGTTTTCTTCAAGGGGTTTATCATATTTTTAGACAGTCCAGTTTTCTTCTGAAAGTTTCTTGAATAAGATGGATCAAAATAAAATTAGCAATTTTTTAGCAAATGCGTCAGTTTATACCAGCATTTTTCACACACAGTATAGACCACGGCCAAAATTAATCTCCTTTCACATTCTGCCACTTCTCCTGTGCATGGGGATACCAAATATGTGTGGCTTATTTATCACATAGAGATGTAGCAGGGCGGATGATAGAAGAAGCTTATTTCACAAATCGCTTTTTTTCAAAGCTGGTTTTACAAAACTCAACAAAGTTTCTATAACACTTCCAAAATATCTGCTCTTGAAGCAGAAATCCCAAAATATTCATCTAGGGGTATATTGGGAATTTATTTTTTGGGGTTTTCTAAAATAAGAAATTGCAGGTTTATGCAAATGGAGCTATTCAGCAGATGAACTTTAGAAAATAAGCAAACATGACATCCACCCCCCACCCATTCCCTCCCTCACCCTTGGAGTAAAATCAGGGGAAAAATAAAAAAGTAATGTAGGGCAAATATATTTTCAACAAATTAACTAAAATTTAATAATGCAGAACAGTGTGGTATTTTTTAAAACATGGCTCAATGCACAGGCCTGGTTGCGAGGGACATCAGGGACAGAAATATCGGGAATCTTTGCGGTGCCCGTCTTTTCTGCAGACGCTGCACTTTTTCTGGGGGTTGCTTCTGGTTGGTGTTGGGGGAATCCGACTGATGAAGTGTCTTTCAGTCACTCGCGTGACATCCTCAGACTGGGGGCATTCTCGGCTGTCCTGAATATCAAAAATGAGGCCTTCAATAATTTTTTCCTGGAAATCCAGGTATGTGTCTCTGCCTCTGTTTTTTTTGTAGAGCACAAATGAGTTGTGGATGGCCACCTGTAACAAATAAATGGCCACTTTTTTGTACCAGGTTTTAGTTTTGCGTTTTACTAAATAGGGCTGTAAAACCTGGTCGCTTAAATCCACCCCCCCCCCCATGTACTTGTTATATTCGGACACGCTCACTGGTTTGTGCTTGTCCGATGTTGCCCCTCTTTCCCTCACTGCCACTGTTCCTGCGGTATGAATCGTGCTTAGCACATACACATCTTTGCGATCCCTGAACTTGACCGCCAGCAATTCCTCAGATGCATAAGCACAGGAGTCCCCCTTTACCATGCGCTTCCCCACTAATTGCTGTGGAAAACCAATTTGGTTTTGCGCATGGTACCACATGCCCCAGTCCTTGCAGCATGCAAATGCCTAAACAGGGGCACACTAGAATAAAAATTGTCGCAGTACAGGTGGTACCCCTTGTGAAGCAGAGGCTGCATTATCTCCCACACAATTTTGCTGCTGGTGGAAAGATCAGGGGGGCATCCAGGAACATTTATTGAGCGGTCCCGCCCTTCATAAAGCCTGAAGGCGGTGGTATATCCTGACCCGCTTTCACACAATTTGTAAAGCTTAACGCCATATCTTGCCCTTTTGGAAGGTAGATATTGGCGAAAGCTAAGTCTGCCATGAAAGTTGAGGAGGGATTCGTCCACACTTACATTCTGCTCAGGGGTGTAGAGTTGCAGAAATAAATTATTCAGGGAATTTATTAGCGGTCTTATTTTGAACAACCGATCCCGGTTTGCATCGGTACTTGGGGGGGCCTGTGCGTTGTCGTTGAAGTGGAGGAACCTCATTATTGTCTCATAACGAGACCTGGGCATTACTGCAGAATATACTGGGGTGGCTTGTGCGGGTCTTGTTGACCAGTAAGACCTAATGGAGGGCTTTTTGACAATACCCATATTTAGGGTGAGCCCCATAACATTTTTTAATTCCTGCAAATTGGTGGGCGTCCAATCTCTGGCATGGGTGGATGAAGGTTTCTGCCTTATATATTGAGTGACATATAAATTTGTTTCGTGGACAATCTTATTTAGGATGTCGTCCGTTATAAATAAATGGAAGTAATCCATTTGGACAAAATTTGTATTGTCCACGGTTATGCCAGGAGTGGCAGTAAATCCGTGGATTCTAGGCCCAAAAGATGGGGCAGGTGCCCATACAAGAGCCTGGACTGGAGGGACCAGGCTGTCCCGTGCTACAGCGCTACTAGGCCCTGCGCTTTCATGTTCTGCAGTTTCAACTGCATCAGGGACAACGTCCCCTGAAGATGAACCTGAAGTGACGCTGTCATCGTCACTGCCCAAAACAGGTTCCATCTCGGACGCCATCTCTGATGTGGTCTCCGACTCAGACCACAGCATGGCGTATGCCTCATCGGCGCTAAACAACTTCCTCACCATAACGTCACTAAACGCACAAACTAACTGGTATATATATCTACACTACCGCTAACAAAAAATAAACCACTATTGCTATATATATTATATATATATATATGTGGATATATATATAATTATATACTCCCTACCTGCCTATACTAATAGAATAAAAGAAAGAAAGGTAGATAGATAGAAAAAAAGATAGATGGATAGATAGATTGTATAGATGGATAGAAATCTACCTATACAGAGAATGTTTTATAGTGTAACTGTATTTTTTTTCACTGTATTTTTCTGGCAGCAATTCTCTCGAGTCTCTTCTTCTCCTCAAACTGAAACAATGTGTGAGGAGAAGAAAAGAGGCAGGAGATTTGCTGCCAGAAAAGTCAAAATAAAACAAATGTGGTCGCTGTGATAGGTTTTCACAGCGACCACATGTTCAGGGACCATCAGATTGGTCCCTGATACTCTGCCCAGTGCCCAGAGCTGTTGGTAACAGCGTGGGCACAGGGCTGTGTGCACGCGATCGCGTGCACACTGTTTTATATGCAGAGATGCATGTGATCGCTGTGATTGGTTGTCACAGAGATCACATGTTCAGGGGCCAAAAGATTGGCCCCTGACATTCTGCCCAGTGCCCATGGCTGTTAGCAACAGCCAGGGCATAGAGCTGTGTGCACGCGATCGCGCGTGCACAGTCTCTGAAGTGCCACCGTAATTAGTCTATACGGCGGACTTCAGAGACCCTGACCGCTGGCCGTAAATATACAGCCAGCGGTCGGGAACCTGTTAATAGAAAAGATCAAGGTTATCATGGATACTGAACTATCCTCCTCTGATTATGACAGCGATAATTCTCGTCGAGTCAACAGCAGAAGGGGGATTCTGGGGAGATCTCAATACCCCAATGTTAACACCAGAGGTAGAAATAGAGGAAAACATGGTTTCAACTCTTCTAATAGGGGTGATTTTTATAAACTCCTCTAATAGGGGTGATTTTTCCAACTCTTCTAATAGGGGTGATTTTATTGGCATAAGGCTCACTAGTGTCAGACTATTTGCTACGGGGACGAAAGGAAAACTAGTGAAGGGCACCCATGATCAGAGGGAGAATTATGTCTATTGAAATGTGGACTCTCTTTTGTACCTACACCATCTTTTGTACCTACACCATCTTTTGACCTGTTTTCATGGGTGAAGAATCTGAATTTGTTTGGACGTAAGCTTAAGTGGAAAAAATTCTTTACATTTAATAGATATGCCATTGTTGAGAACAATGGGGGTCTGTTGGATGAGGGAAATAGGGTACTAGGTGAGGGTCCCTTTACTAATCTTACCCTTCCATCAACAAGAAACCCTCCAATTAATGACAACACACTTATTGATACATTTCTTAAAGGGAATGTGTCGCTAGAAATTTTTTTTTTTTTTTTTTTGGTTAAACAGTTAGTGTATAAGTGATTAAACATTGTTCTAATTTTTTTAATTTTTTCACGAGTCAGGAAATATTATAAATTAGATTCAAATTTATAACATTTCCCAGTGCTGGTCACTAGATGGAGCAATTCCCAAAATTGCAGCATTGGCATGTGGTAAAGCAACCACATTGCTTTATGCTGCAAAATTTGAGAATACACACTCGCTCTAGTGAGCTCACAGAATCCCCCCTCCTTTATCCTGGCTAGTGCCAGGAGAAAGGAGGGGATTGAACGGTCAAACCTCCTACACTGTGTGTCGCCATTTTTTGAGCTAACACACAGTGTAGTAGGTTTAGATACAGTAGTAAACACACAGTAAAACACGTACATACACAGACCTAACTTACCTGCTCCTGCCGCCGCCGCTCCCTCCGGTCCGTCTGCTCAGTCTGCTCCCTCCGCTCCAAGTGCACAAGTCCGGAAGCCCCGACCGGAAGTAGTAATCTTACTGTCCGGCCGCGGCTTCCGGTCCACAAGAAAATTAAGCCAGACGTCGCTCGGCCGAAGACCTTTAATTTGGACTGTGTGGGAGCGGCGCATGCGCCGTTCCCACACAGACGGCGTACAGCATAGTGGATGGAACGGGCCCCGTTCGCATTCACTATGGGGCTGTATGTGCCGTATTCCATGTCTGTATGTGTCGTTAATCGACACATACAGAGATGGAAAAAAAATGGCAGCCCCCATAGACAATAAAAAGTTAAAAAATAAAAAAAAGTAAAACACAAACACACAAATTATGAAAACATTTTTTAATAAAACACTAAAAGCAAATTGATGTAAAATATTTTTTTTCCGCGACACTCGTCCTTTAAGGTAGTCACTGATCAATTAACCCATTTACATTCTAAGGGAAAACTGAACAATATCACACCTGAAGAAGTGGAGAGTCTGAGGCTTCTTGAAAAGGATGAATCTATTGTTATTACGACATCCGACAAGGGTGGTAATGTGGTCGTTATGGATCACCAGACCTATGTTGGTATGTGCTTTGCAACCCTTTACGACCGCGATTGTTATGAAATCTTGTCTAATAACCCAATTAAATCCTATAAGGCGGAATTGAATAGTTTGTTGTCACACGCTAGATCAGAGGGGATCATTGACCAGAGAGACTTCAAGTTTCTACTTCCAGAGTTCCCTGTGATGGCAACATTTTGTAGTCTACCAAAGGTGCAGAAGGGTGTAGTGCCTCTAAAAGGGCGGCCTATTATAGCAGGCATTGATAGTGTTACACAGAATGCTAGCTTATATGTTGACCAGATTCTCCATCCATTTGTGGTGACCCTTCCGTCCTATGTTAGGGATACAATGGATGTTCTTAAACAATTAGAGGGTATACAGCTTGATGAGGGTGTACCCTTGAGAAGTTTGGACGTGGAGGCCCTGTACAGTAGTATACCACATGACAAGGGCTGTAACTCAGTGATGTACTTCTTGAAATAGAGGGGTACTCAATTTACAAACCATACTGAGTTTGTCATGAGGTTGCTTCAATTTGTGTTAAGACTAAATTCTTTCACGTTCAATGGAAAGTTTTTTCACCAGCTCAGAGGAGTGGTAATGGACAGTCCTTGTGCCCCAACCTTTGCCAACCTTTATCTGGGCTGGTGGGAGAAAGAAATTGTACTCCAGTAGGCGATGGAAACTTGGACTTCAAGTGTGATCCTCTGGCTTAGATTCATTGACAATATTTTAATATTATGGAATGGCTCACAAACCAAGTTTAACCCCTTCGCGCTCAGCTCAGTACTATTACGTCGTGCTGAGCGCATCGTTCGCGCTCAGCTCAGTAATAGTACTGACCTGAGTTAACACGGCGCCATCTTTCCCCGGCGCGTGTTTGAGCTTTGATACCTGCTGTTTCCGACAGCAGGCTATCACAGCTCAGTGTGCAGGGACCGATCGCGGTGGTCCCCGCCGATTAACCCCTTAGAAGGCGCGTTCAATAGCGATCGCGGCTTCTTAGGGGTTAAGCCACAATCGACGGCCCGCTACACGATAGCGGCCGGCGATGGCTACTATGGCAACCAGAGTACTAACAATGGACTCTGGCTACGCCATCAACGGAAGCCTAGTGGGTCCTGACAATGTCAGGACCCACTATGCTTGCTGTCAGCGAACAGCTGACAGCTGTAATACACTGCACTACGCATGTAGTGCAGTGTATTAGAATAGCGATCAGGGCCTCCTACCCTCAAGTTCCCTAGTGGGACAAAGTAAAAAGTTGTGTAAAAAAGTAAAAAAAAGTTGTGTAAAAATAAGAAAATAAAAGTTTTAAAAGGGATAAAAGTAAAAATCCCCCTTTTTCCCTCATCAGTCCTCTATTATTAATAAAAATATATAAATAAACAAATAAACTATACACAATTGGTATCGCTGCGTCCGTAACGGCCTGAACTACAAAACGATGTCATTATTTATCCCATGCGGTGAACGCCGTAAAAGAAAATAATAATAAACCGTACCAGAATCACAATAGTTTGGTCACTTCATCTCCCAAAAAATTGAATAAAAAGAGATCAAAAAGTCGCATGTACCTAAAAATGGTACTGATCGAAACTACAGTTTGTTACGCAAAAATTAAGTCCTCAAACGGCTTTCCTGATGGAAAAATAAAACAGTTATGGCTCTTAGAATAAGGTAACAGAAAAAATAAATTATATTTTACAAAATGTATTTTATTGTGCAAACGCCATAAGACATAAAAAAACTATAAACATCTGGTATCACCGTAATCGTATCGCCCCGCGATATGTAATTTATAGCGCATGGTGAACGTTGTAAAAAAAAAAATAGAAAAAAAAATAGAATAAAAAACAATAGTCAAATTGCTGTTTTTTAGTCACCACGGTACCTAAAAATAGAACAAAAGCCGCATGCACCCCATGAAAACTACAATGAATTCCTCAAGGTCTCTAGTTTCCAAAATGGGGTCACTTTTGGGGGGTTTCCACTGTTTTAGCACCACAAGACCTCTTCAAACCGGACATGGTGCCTAATAAATTAAATTACATTAATTAAATGTCACCTCTACTTTGCTCTAAATTCCTGTGAATCACCTAAAGGGTTAATAAACTTTCTAAATGCTGTTGTGAATACTTTGAGGGGTCTAGTTTCTAAAATGGGGTGTTTGATAGGGGTGTCTAATATATAGGCCCCTCAAAGCAACTTCAGAACTGAGCTGGAAACTAAAAAGTAAATAAAAATGAGGCAATACTTTGCTTCTTACATTATACTGATAATGAGCCGTGCCCACCCCGAGATGACCCCAGTTTTGACCGTTTGTATAAACGGAGACCCCTATTAGACCATTTCAGTGCCCAGTTTTCCCAAGCATACACCCCCGAGAATTGTATTTCTATTGATGAGTCCTTGGTACATTTTAAAGGGAGGCTTCAATTCTGCCAGTATCTGCCGGGTAAGAGGGCAAGGTATGGCGTGAAGATGTATAAGCTGTGCGAGAGTGCATCAGGGTAAACCTACAAATTTAGGATATATGAAGGGAAGGACACCAGTATTCAGCCCCCAGAATGCCCCCCTTTACTGGGGGTTAATGCAAAAATTGTGTGGGATTTGGTGCACCCACTGCTGGACCAGGGTTACCAACTCTACCTGGATAATTTTTATACCAGCGTCTCACTCTTCAACTGCCTCGCTTCCAGAAGTCCTGTGGCATGCGGCACTGCTAGAAATAATCTGAGGCCTCCCTAAGACTCTGCTTGGGCAAACAAGAAGGGGTGAGAGCTGTGTACATTCTAGCAGCAACATATTCTGTGTCAAGTACAAGACAAGAGAGATCTCCTTGTATTGACAACAATACATTCCCACACCAGTACCCATGTACCTGTACGAGGTACCAGTAGAGAGACCCACAAACCAGACTGCATCCTGGACTACAATAGGTACATGGGAGGGGTGGACTTGTCAGATCAAGTACCGAAGCCCTACAGTACTTCTGGAAGCAAGGCCACACGCATCGTACCATGGCAACACTTTTTAGGAGAAGTTCCCCAAACTGGCAAGAAGGGAAAAAGTCAAAAGAGGTGCAAAGTCTGCTATAAGAGGGGGATAAGGTAGGACACAATATATCAATGTGACACGTGTCCCGAAAAACCAGAGCTCTGTATGAAAGTGTTTTAAAATTTATCATCCATCCCTTTATTTTTAATTTACCACAGTTTTACTCGCACTGATGCACTTCGCACAGCTTACCCCTCCACATCTTTCCCGTCTGAGCCCTGCTGCGTGCCCAGGCAGCTGATAACAGCCACATCTAGGGTATTGCCGTACCTGGGAGAACCCACATTACAGTTTACGGGGTGTATATCTCCGGTGGCACATGCTGGGCACAATATATCGGACACTGAATTGGCATATATGTATAGAAAATTGCAAATCTCACTCTGCACCAACTGCTGCGTATTATCTTTTACACAATACCTGTGGGGTCAAAATGCTCACTACACCTCTAGATGAATGCCTTAAGGGATATAGATTTTAAAACAGGGTCACTTGTCGGGGGTTTCAACTGTACCGGTACCTCAGGGGCTTCTGCGTACAAGACTTAGCACCAGAAAAGCTCCAGTAGGCCAAATGGTGGTCCTTTCCTTCTGAGCCCTGCCGTGTGCCCAGGCAGCTAATAACAGCAACATGTAGGTTATTGCCGTACCCGGGAGAACCCACATTACAGTTTATGGGGTGTATGTCTCCGGTGGCACATGCTGGGCACAATATATCGGACACTGACATGGCATATATATAGAAAATTGCAAATCTCACTCTGCACCATCTGTTGCGCATTATCTTTTACACAGTATCTGTGGGGTCAAAATGCTCACTACACCCCTAGATTAATTCCTTAAGGGGTGTCGTTTTTAAAATGGGGTCACTTCTTGGGGGTTTCAACTGTACTGAGACCTCAGGGGCTTCTGCACACATGACTTAGCACCAGAAAATCCCCAGTAGGCCACATGGTGGTCCTTTCCTTCTGAGCCCTCCCATGTGCCCAAACCGCTGTATATCACCACAAATAGGGTATTGCCGCACTCAGGACAAATTCGGCAACAAAATGGGGTATTTTATTCCTTGTGAAAATAAGAAATTTTGAGCCAAAACGACATCTTATTGGAAAAAATTACATTTTTTTAAATTCACAGCCCAATTCAAATAAATTCTGTGAAAAAACTGTGGGGTCTAAATGGTCACAACATCCATAAATAAATTCCTTGAGGGGTTTTGTTTCCAAAATGGGGTCACTTTTGGTGGGTTTCCATTGCTTTGATACCTCTGAGGCTCTGCAAATGCGACATGGCACCCAAAAACCAATCCAGCAAAATCTGGACTCCTAAGAACACATAGCGCTCCTTTCCTTCTGAACCCTCCCATGGGCCCAAACGGCAGTTTATCACCACAAATGGGGTATTGCCGCACTCAGGACAAATTGAGCAACAAAATGGGGCATTTTGTTCCCTGTGAAAATAAGAAATTCTGATCAAAAATGACATCTTATTGTAAAAATTGTCATTCTTTTAATTTCACAGCCCAATTCAAATACGCGCTGTGAAAAAACTACGGGGTCAAAATGGTAACAATAACCATAAATGAATTCCTTGAGGGGTGCAGTTTCCAAAATGGGGTCAGTTTTGGGGGATTCCTACTGTTTTGGCACCTCAACACCTCTCCAAACCTGGCATGCTGCTTAAAATATATTCTAATAAAAAAGAAGCACCAAAATGCACCAGGGTTTCTTTGATTCTGGGGCTTGTGTTTTAGTCCACGAGCGCACTAGAGCCACATGTAGAACATTTCTAAAAACTGTAGAATCTGGACAATACATATTTAGTAGTGTTTCACTGGTAAAACCTTCTTTGTTACAGAAAAAAATTGAATAAAATTGAAATTCAGCAAGAAAAATGAAATTTGCAAATTTCACCTCCACTTTGCTTTAATTCCTGTGAAATGCCTAAAGGGTTAAAAAAAACTTTCTAAATGCTATTTTGAATACTTTGAGGGGTCTAGTTTTTAAAATGGGGTGTTTTATGGGGGTTTCTAATACATAGGCCCCTCAAAGTCCCTTCAGAACTGAACAGGTACCTTAAAAAAAAGGCTTTTTAAATTTTCTTAAAAATATGAGAAATTGCAGTTTATGTTCTAAGCCTTGTAACGTCCAAGAAAAATAAAATAATGCTCAAAAAACTATGCCGATCTAAAGTAGACTTATGGGAAATGTGAACTAGTAACTAATTTGGCTGGTATAACCATCTGTTTTACAAGCAGATGCATTTAAATGCAGAAAAATTATATTTTTTAAAATTTTTCACAACATTTTGCAATTTTTCACAAATAAACAGTGAATATATCGACCAAATTTTACCACTAACATAAAGCCCAATGTCTCACGAGAAAACAATCTCAGAATCGCTTGGATAGGTTTAAGCATTCCGACGTTATTACCACATAAAGTGAAATATGTCAGAATTAAAAAATGGGCTCTGAGCCTTAAGGCCCAAACTAGGCTGCGTCCTTAAGGGGTTAAAGAATTTGTACAGATATTGAATGTCAATGATATTGGCCTATTTTTTACCTCTGAAATCCATTCGGATAAAATTACATTTTTGGATCTGTCCATAAGTAAATCAGTGTCAGGAAGAGTGAACACACATATCCATAGAAAACCAACAGCTACTAATACTCTATTAAGGTGGGATAGCTGGCAGCCGAGAACAAGGGGAAAAAGGGGATTCCAAAAGGGCAATATCTGCGAGCTCGTAGAAATTGCACCAATATGTCTGACTATCAGAACGTAGCCTTGGACTTGAAAACGAGGTTTCGTCGAAGGGGATATCCAGATTGGGTTCTCAAAAATGCATATCAACATGCCTTTTCAGTGGATAGGGATGAGCTTCTCAATCCAAGGATGAGAGAGACTGGTGAGACCGACTACAGAATCATAGGGACCTATGATTCACAACATATACAAGTGAGAGAGGTTATTCAGACATTTTGGGGTATTCTAAGAGCTGACCCAGATATAGGAGCCTTTTGAGTGATAGGCCAGCAATTACCTACCGCAGAGGACGTAATATAAAAGACAAATTGGTTCAGAGCCACATGAAACCAGCCACTCGGTCAACCTGCCTGCCTAAGCCCCCCTTTGGTACATATAGCTGTGGTACCTGCAAAGCATGTATATCAATTCTAACTAAATCATATTGTAGTACCACATCAGGTCGTTCTTACAAGAATTATGACTTCATCATCTGTAAGACCCAAGGTGTCATATATTTGATGACATGCAGCTGTGGTATTCAATATGTGGGTAAAACCATTCATGAATTTCGCAGACGTATCAGAGACCATATCAATGATACGGTTAAACGAGCTGATACTCCGATCGCACGCCAGATCTGTGAATGCCATCAGGGTAACCTTGACCATTTGAGATTCCAGGGTATTGAATGGGTACATCCTCATCCTAGAGGGGGTGATTTGGATAAACGTTTACTTCAGCGGGAAGCAAGGTGGATATTTTTGTTACAGACTGTTAAACCTGGAGGTCTTAACGATAACATCTCCTATACTTGATATTTATAAGGTGGAGCTGATAATTGGAGATGGTAGTTTGATTTGTATGGATCAATGGCGATTTTTTACTTTTGTCATCTGCACATCTTATTGGCTTATACATGACTTTGTTTTCGCTATCAATTGTCTCTTTATGACCTCTCATCGATATCACTTCAATTTGTTTCTCCTATATATACGCCATCATTTAGAATTACAGCTGCTTGGTGATTCCCATAGCTACATGACACTATCGTTTAAAATACCCGGGGAGGAGTGATCTGGATGAGCTCGTGAGTGGGCGCGGCGTCTGATGATGTGGCGCGCTCTGATTGCGTGTTTGATGCAATTGTCCAGCCTCCCAAAGGGTAGGGCTAAAAGCTTAAATAGCTGGCGTTCTGTTGCATCGCTGCGGTCAGATACTAGTACCTGCTGTTAGGAGAAAAGCTCTAGCAGACACAGGGCGCACAGACAATACTGCACAAAAAACGGATGTGCTAATCTACCCTGTCTCAATATACATGCCTCTGAAGAAACGGTCTATATAAAATAGGAACGTGGAAACGCGTTAGGCGTTAAATTTTTGTTTAGTGTGAATGCACACTCTTGTTATCAGGTGGACAATATTTACCAGGTGTGAATGCACAGTACTACTATAGGTGTTACGCTGCTACTGAGGAGTGTGAATGCATACTACATGTATGTGCTGGTACTCATTTACTTTGTGTTGTAGATTTTGCTGACTAGTGTGAATACACACTTAGTATACCATTTCCATCTATTGTGAATACACACTTAGTATATCATTTCCATCTAGTGTGAATGCACACTTAGTATATTATATTTATTGAGTGTGAATGCACAATTTATGTAAATTTACAGTCCATTGTAACTGTGAAGGCACAATACTGCTCGAGGTGCTGCACTGTCTTTTATGGGTGCTAATGCACAAGAAATTAATGTGCTGTGGCTCATTTCAGTGTGAATGCACACTGTGTCGCAGGTGTTGCGTTTTTGCTACTGAGTGTTCATACACACTCTGCTGCTAGGTATCAGATCTTTACTTGGTGAGAATGCACACATTGCTATCTAGTCCAGGTAGGGACAGAGATTATATGTTTTAGCTAAATACTTTGAGTAGTCCCATTATAATTTAAATCAATATTTTGGCACCCTTGTCTAGTTCTACCTACCTGGTTAGCCTGGTATCTATAGGAATTAGTGGCTTGATTAGCCCATTTTAAAGATTTAATAAAAATACTTTTTAAGCGTTCTTTTCCAGGCGATATTTTCTACTTTTAGTTACGTGAATGCAAAAATGTGAAAAATTATACTTCTTTATCTACTTCACTAATTTTTTCAGTGTAATATAGCGTGAAACACGGAAAGCACATGAATGTTGTCCGTATGCTATCCGGGGATTTTCACGCGCCCATTGACTTCAATGGGCGGCTAGGTGCGTGAAAACTCACCAATATAGGACATGCAGTGAGTTTCACACAACGGACACTCGCTGTGTGAAAACTCACGCATGTGTGAATAGCCCTATTAATGAGTCCAAGTGCTGTGCGTTTTTTCAACAAACAGCACACGGATGAGAATCACGCTCGTCTGAATGAGCCCTAAGTCTATCATGTATGAAACTGTCTGCTGGGGCCATGTATCTAAGTCTATCATGTGTGATACTGTCTGCTGGGGCCATGTATCTAAGCCTATCATGTATGATACTGTCTGCTGAGACAATGCATCCAAATTCTATCCAGAGGTGTAGCTATAGGAGCCTTAGACTTAGTTATAGATATGCTATCTCCGATATGTATGTAAAATTGTATTTATTTTTCTGGGGGGGGGGCAGGTAAATATATGTCTCATGGCTTGTGCCCCTGATCTCTTAAGACCCTAGCAATGCCCCTGCCAAACATCCCTGTAGATAATGCTGCAGTGCCCACTCTAGATAATGCCACAGTGCCCTCCATAGATAATGCCACGGTGCCATCTTTATATAGTGCCACACACCCTTTGTAAATAATGCCACAATGCACTCTGTAGATAGTGCCATACACACCCTGTAGATAATGTCGCAGTGCTCTCTGTAGATAATGCCACCAGTGCCCTCTGTAGATAATGCCACAGTGCCCTCTATAGATAGTGCCACACTGCTCTCTGTATATAGTGCCACACCCCCTCTAGATAATGCCACAGTGCCCCCTGTAGATAACGCCACCCATGTCACCCTGTAAATAGCACCACCCACGCCCCCTGTAGATAGTGCCTCTCATGCCTCCCTGTAGATAGTGCCACCCACCGCCCCTCCAGGAGGAGCCCCTGACATCACAGTCCATATATGGACAGTGACGATAGGGGCTCCTCCTGGAGCGGAATCCCCGGATACAGCATCAGCAATGCTCTGGCCGGGGATTCCCTCCAGGAGGAGCCCCTGACATCACGGTCCATATATGAACAGTGATGTCAGGGGCTGCTCCTGGAGAGGAATCCCCGGCCACAGCGTCGGCAATGCTCTGGCCGGGGATTCTCTTCAGGAGAACAGCAGCATCGGCCGGGGTTTCCGCTCCTAGAGGGAGCTACAGTAGCGCTATCTATGGGGGCTAGCGCTATATACAGGGGGTGGCGCTATCTACAGGGGAGGCATGTGAGTCACTAAATTCCGCTCCTGCTCCCCTCCAAGAGCGTTGACAATGCTCTGGCCAGGGATTCCCATGCCAGGTGCTGCTGGAAGGTGGATGCGGCAGCACCCAGCGTTTATCTCAGGAGCAGGAAGCTATAAGATCCGTTTTAGCATCAGTTTTCCTCCGGCTTTCCTGCAACATGCCGGAGAGAAACTGACAGGAGCAACTGACATATGTGAACGGCCCCTAAATCAGCGGATGCAGTTCGCTGTGACTAATAGTAAATTCTATATGACTGCCAGTCAAGTGCGTTGCATTGTATTTAATACATGGTTATAACCCCCCCCCCCCATGTTTCGCTTTATAAGTAGCATCTTCAGGGTTTTATTGACCCCTAAATCCCTGAATACGCTACTTATGTAGCGAAACCCATCTGAGCAGTGCCAATGGGGTTTGAATACTCTATAGAGTCTTTTGGAAATCAGTGGTGGGTCCACAATCACAGACTTCACCTATATGATCTTCTCATTCTCTTTTATGTGTATCATATTAGAAGATAATTTAGAAATCACTTCTCCAGGGTTTACCCCACTTTGGACAATCTCTACTTGATAGAAAGGCACCTTGACAATAAACTAATTCCAAAGTTTCCCCCTGCTGTGACCCCCAGTGATCAGTTGTAATCAGAAGGGAAACCTGATCAATTCCCCTGCAGTGCCACCACAGGGGAAATGAAACATTATACAAACCCATTCAAATCAATGGGTTGTCTGTATAATGCGAATCAGGACAGGTCCTCCTGAGTGAGAGATGCTCTTTGTAACCCCTCTTCACATTGGGTTTTCTAAACTGGATAATACCTTTAAGTATTACCTTTCCACTCCAATCACCACTGTTATCTCATTGCCACTCTTCATGGGGATCTAAAATATAAAACTATGTGATGATTGCAATATTTCTTTATGGAAAAAATAAATATAAGAGTTTTTTATTTTTTTTACAGTATGTGAGTATGTAAGATTTTTTTCAATCCTATGCACAAACATTGAAGTTTTTTTATTATTATACAGAACTCAGAATGTGCAAACCTGGAATTGAAAACAGTGGGGCAGATTAATCAAAACTAGTGCAAAGGAAAAGTTGAGAAATTGCCCATAGCAAACCAATCCAATTGCAGCTTTCATCTTTCGAAAGGGCTATCAAAGATAAGAGCTGAAATCTGATTGATTGGATGAGCAAGTTCTCTACTTTTCCTTTGCACTAGTTTTGAGAATTGTTGCCCAGTTTTGACACCAAGTAATACCTATATCAGTTGTTAAAATTACAAAGAATTAACTTGCAAACATGTTCAGTGTACAAAGTTACATGTAAACTACATATTTAGCCTTTCCTGACATGTCAGTTTTAGTAAATATTTTTATTCCCCATGAAGTAACGTTTCTGAAGTATCTTTTCTTAGAACTCTACGTTGTGCTATTCCTCTCTTATTCCTCCTGCAAATCTTTGAATAAATTGACAACTGGGTGTTTCTAGTTAGAGGTGTGTCCCTAAACAGACTGACAATGTCCAATCAGTGATGACAGAACGGAACTGTGTAGGGACACACCCCTTTGATAATGGTAATGGTAACACCCAACTGTCAATTTATTCATACATTTCTAGGAGGAATAACAGAGGAATGACACAACACAGTATTCTAAGAAAAGATCCTCCATGTATGTTATTTCATGGGGAATACAAGTATTTACTAAAATATATATGTCAGAAGAGCTGGCAGGTCATTTTTTTTTTAAATGTCAATTTCACTTGGTTCTTACTTTATCAGCTGCACCATAGATTTGAGCCCAGTTGGTACAACCTTAGTAAAACAAAGTCAACTTTAATCACTCGTAGCAGAACTCACACTGCTGTGCACTTTCATGTGTCAGCTTTAAAACTGGACTAGAGAAACTGAAAAAGTAACAGATGAGATAACAGTGGAGGAAATAAATGAGCTGTGACACCATCCAGAGGAAGGAGAAAACATCAGGGCTCTATGTGTCAAACCAGGGACATCAGGCAACCTGCAGAAGGTTTACGACCCATGCAAAGACGCAACTCAAGATGACAAACACTGTGGACTTGCACTGAACTTTAGCAGAAACTCATTCTAGCATATTTCCCTGTTTTGTTTATTCTTTCTATTGCAGTTAACAAATGCAGTCTGACAGTGTCACAGACATGTAGCTTTAAGATCCTAGGTTCTACTGAAAATGTGTAACTGCAACCGCTTTCCCCCAATCCACCATATGATATTGTAAGCAATGACTTCATATTGTATAACTGTATTGTATTGACTGTATAAGATCTTTATATGTTATTTGTATAGTAAGTATATTTATACATATAGGAAGGAGGGCCCCATAGCAAAGATCAAAATAAGGCTTTCTCTTCCTTGTTTGCAGTCCTTGTAGAAACGTAATCCCTGTATAGGTTCTCACCACTTATCAAAATGGATCCCTTCTCCCTAAGGGTTTTACAGCATACACATTGGCTACCTGGATGGTACACGCGCTCTTGATAGTAAGATAGTACTGTTTACTGTTGTTATATTATTGTACAATTATCACTCAATGCACTCATACCTCCGCCCTACTCCTTTACATTACTGCTGTTCTCTTATGTGGCAGAAGGGGTTTTGGACTCCCTTAGGCACCAGGATCTGGTTGCGACAACTTCTACAACCAACTGAAATTATGGCACTGTTGTGGTGTACTGAATATAAAGCAGTGAATCATAATAAGCTTCACATATTTCGTAATTGTCATATTTCAGTAGGGAATAAACGTTGATTTGTATTACTCCTTATTCCCTGCTTGCATGTACATTCTCTTGTTACAAGCGGTTATAGATATAATAACAAAGCAAGAGATTATAGAACAATCACAGCAGCATTAGATGAGTGCGCTGACTTTGTCAGAGCCTGGGATCTATCCACTGTATGTTTATGTTAGTGAAGATAGGGCTACATATGAGATAGATTTTAACCCCTTAAGCAGGGCCGTATTTGGTGTTGGTGCTGCCCTAGGCACTTTTAGTGATGACGCCCCCGATAACGCAGCTTTTTCACCGCAAAAATCGCAACATGTGCTAATTGTTGCGGGTTTTACCTCCCCAATATATTAAATGGGGAAAACTTGAAACACAAAACCAGCGATTCCGCAGCATAAACTGACATGCTGCAGATTAGAAAAACACACCGCAGGTCAATTTATGAGTGGTTTTTCGGTGGGTTATTTATGCAGCGTGTGGATGAGATTTGTTCAAATCTCCACGTTGCTGCTATTGTATAAGGCTCCATGCACAAGGCCGTGCCCATAATCACGGGTCGTGATTGCGGGCACAGCCGGCCGCTGATGGCCAAGGATAGCCGCCCGCATTCCCAGCCCATTTACACTACGCGTGAACTTACCCTAAAATAAATGCTCAGTGCTTCCACATTAAGATTCCCTCCCCTGCCCCCCACATAAAGACTGGGGCCCATTTCCCCTATTATTGATCAGGTCACAGTTTATAATTTTTTAGGGAAAAAAAAACACTCCTGCAGCGGCCCCTCTTCCCAACTGGAGCAAATTACGCCCCGCCGGTTACATCAGTACATTGTCCTACTTTTAAAAGTAGGCTAATGAACTGAGGTAACCTGGGACCATGTGATGTAAACTAACCAATGGCAGCTTAGAGCTGTCACTTCTTAGTTTACTGTCACAGACACAGGAAGGTAAGTATGATAAAAAAAAAAATTACGTTGGATTCAAAAACTACTTCGATAACAGCGTTTTTATTTGATTAAAATGGTTAATTGTGTGGAGGGTTGAATTTCAATAAAATATTTTTTCTGTGATGGTGTTTTTTTACTTCATTACTACTGCCTTAGTAAAGGCGGCTGTCTGATAGACAGAGTCCATTACTTAGGTCGGGCTTAGTGTTAGCCAGTCAAGAAGCTAACACTACCCCCCCAATATTACCCCGGTACCCACCGCCACCAGGGGTACTGGAAAGAGCCGGTACAATCCAGTACCTGACCATCTGAGGTGAGGGTCGGGTACTGGGGCAGCTGCAGGCTGGTATTATTAGGCTGGGAAAGCCCAAAAACAATGGGCCTTCCCACCCTGGTAATGCTAGCCTGCTGCTGCTATGTTGTATCTGACTGGTTATGGAAAATGGAGGGACCGCGTATTGTTTTTTAAAATTATTTATTTATTTATTTAAAAAAACACAACGTGGGGTCCTCCCCATGTATCATAACCAGCCAGATACAATAAAGCAACCGCAGCCTAGAATTACCAGGGTGGGAAGGCCCATTGTTTTTGGGCTTTCCCAGCCTAATAATACCAGCCTGCGGACGTCACAGTACCTGACAATCACTTCAGATGGTTGGGTACTCGATTGTACCCAGCTCTTCGCGGCACCCCAGGTGGCGGTGGGTACTGGGATAATAATGGGGGGTTAGTACTAGCCTCTTCACCGGCTAACACTAAGCCCATCTTAGTAATAGACGCTGTCTATCAGACAGCCGCCATTACTAAGGCAGTAGTAATAAAGATAAAAAAAACACAGACACACAAAAAAATATTTTATTGAAATGGAACCCCCCCACACAACCCTCGTTAACCAATTTATTAAAAATAAAAATGCCGTCATCTAAGTAGTTCTCGAATCCGACGTAGTCCAACGACCGAACCTGTAAAAAAAGACAGAATTTTTTTTTGTGACACTAATAATTAAAAAAGCAAAACCATTATCATACTTACCTTCCTGGGTCTGTGACAGTAAACTAAGCCATGACAGCTCTAAGCTGTCATTGGTTAGTTTACATCACATGGTCCCAGGTTGACTCAGTTCATTGGCCTACTTTTAAAAGTACGCCAATGAACCTAGGTAACCAGCCACCACGTGATTTAAACTAACCAATGACAGCTTAGAACTGTCACTGCTTAGTTTACTGAGCCTTGTAAGTGGATCACCCAAGATGCACCAGAAATTTGCCACATCTCGGGTGCGTGCACTACTATAAACCTAGTGCGGGGACTCCTTCAGATAAAAAGGAGTTACTAGCGTCGGCGGGCTCAGGAATAAAGTTTCCATTGATGTAGGCCTGGTGTTGTCTGATTAGGCCTGCTCCAGCGGAATGACGGTAAATGATGAGGAAGGGAACTAATGGTTCCCTTGCCTCACTGCCGCCTTCAATTCTATCCGCTTGCTAAGGACTGGGATACAATTGAAGACAGTACATTACATTAGAGGGAACATTTACTTACCTGACCTCCTTTCCTACTCTGCCATCCATCCCACACAGCGCTTCTTAGACTGAGTCTAAGACACGCCCACTGTCCTCGGATTAGCCACAGCTGCTCATGTGAGCAGTTCTCGCCAATCAATTAACAGAGGGCGTGTCTTACAGCCTGAGTGGCACTGGTGAAGCGTTGCCCCTCCCCCCGCCCTGTGAGTGAGCTGACCGCTGGTTTGTCAGGACACAAGTTAACTTAAAGGGATTTTAGAGACTTTTATGACATATCCACAGGATATGTCATAAATGTCAGACAGATGCGGGTCCCACCTCTGGGACCCGCACCTATCTCTAGACCAGGGACCCCTAAACCCCGTTCTAACGCTCTGTTTTGTAGCTGCACGTGTTATTTGCAGAAGGATCTGGCCGTGATTTGATGTGTTTATGTTTGATATTGGGCGTGGTTAGGGGCGTGGCTTAAAATGTCCCTCTTTTCCGAATTCAAAAGTTGGGAGGTATGAGCGGGATCGCGCTCGAGTGCGATGCAGCTCTGTCGGCTGTAACAAACAGCCGACACCGGTATCGTATGGTGCGGGTTCACTCCATGAGCCCGCTCCATACTTCTCCTACCCGACTTTGGCGTATGGATACGTCAAATGTCGGGAAGGGGTTAATGCATTTCAGGCTGCCTTCCCAAAATGCACTGTGGTTATCCCTCCCTCTACATATCTATGTTCCTGTCACTTTGACACTACATGTTGCCTCAAAGGGCTTGAAAGGGGTTAATTACAGTCCTAGAAGACCTCAGAGAGCCAGACACGAGTTTCCAGGGCACTAGCGATTCAATGCAAATTTATGCTGAAAATTTATGCTGAAAATTCGCTCATCTCTGGCTATTATGTACATGATAATTAGAGAAAAATGGTCCCTTATCTCAGTGTAAATTTATAATTATACATCACTGACCGTACTATTTTAGATTATCATTGTATAAAGTTAATGCTCAGTTAATGAGGGGTTTTTACTTACTATGCTCTCATATAAAAACTCACTGCATTGTATAAGAGACACAAAAAAGACCTGTTTTGAAATAAAAGGTTTTTGTATCTTTCTGTATCACATGATAAATCACCCATAATTATCTTTTCTTAGAATTGAAATGTTCTCAAACATGAGGTTTAATCAGGTAATGTGAAAGAACATCATTGCATTAAATCATGAAAACAATAATAAAATATAACTTTTAATGAGAATAGTTAAGAACAAATACCACAAGCCATTGTATGTAACAAGATCCCAAGGGAAAACCACAAATTAGTGTAATAGAGAGACAGAAATAACAAGCAACAATATAAATAATTATAATTTATATAATATAGGAATAAATAACCCTACATGTATCCAACAAAGTTTCCCCTTAAAGGGCTTGTACAGGATTAGAAAAACATGGCTTATTACTTAAAAAAAAACAAAAAAAACATCGCTATGGCTGTCCACAGGTTATGTGCTATTGCGACTCAGTGTCATGCACTTCAATTCCAGACACAGCCCATGAACCGGTGCAGCAGTGTTTCTAGAAATAAGTAGCCATATTTTTCTAATCCTAAACAACCCCTATGAAGACAAATTCATCAGGGGTGCTAATAAGCAAAAGTTAATAAGCCTTACAGTAGAGTACAGTATGTCGCAGCCAGAGGCATAACAAGGAAAGACTGGGTCCCATGGCAAACTTTTGATTGGGCCCCTCCTCCCACCCCACATCCCCCGCCCTCCCGACAATGAACATTTATCAGTTCTATGTGCAATGTAAAAGTACAGCTAGGCCACCAGTGTACTATTATTAACGTTTAGTTACAGGGTTACGAAAATTAGAACAGTTAAGCACTGATATTTTAACATTTCTATCACCTAATTATGTCATAACAGTTATTAAAAAAAACTGACCCGAAACTTAAAGCACCCCCGGGACACACCCCTGTAGATAGTGCCACATAACCCCCTTGTAGATAGTTCCACATACCCCCTCTTGCAGATAGCGCCACACACAACCCCACTTGTACATAGTGCCAGACACAACCCCCTTGTACATAGTGTCACACACAACCCCTCTTGAACAGTGTGCCACACACAACCCCATTGTACAAAGTGCCACATACCATCCCTGTACATAGTGCCACATAACCCCCTTTGTACATAGTGCCACATAGCCCCCTTGTACATGGATGGCATAGCCCCCTTGTACATAGTGCTGCATAGCCCCCCTTGTACATATTGCCGCATAGCCCCCCTTGTAGATAGTGCCACATACCCCCCTGAGACAGTGCCACATACCCCCCTTTGTAGATAGATTCACATAGCTCCCATTGTAGATAGTGCCACATAGCCCCTCCTTGTAAATAGTGCGTTAGTGCCACATAGCCCCAGTTATGAATATAGTGCCACATATCTGCCCCCTTGTACACAGCCCCGGGAGCAGGTAAGTAGCTACATCGACTTACCTGCAAACGCTGATGCTGCTGCAGAATCAACTGTAGCCTCTGGTGCCGATGTGTCCTCGCTCGTCCGACACGATGCAGGACCTGGGAAAGTGACGTCACAGCGTCACGCTGTGTCTGCACTGCCAGAAGCTGGGCGTTGTTTAGAGAAGTGGATGATACTTCTATACACAAGGCCCAGCTAGTAAAAGAAGTAAAAACGCCCAGATGTAACGAACACAATACACGCCCAGTTGTACTTTTACTGTAAACACGCCCAGTTGTACTTTAGAAAGTCTCATTAACATAAATATAAAAATGGTCATAACTTGGCCAAAAATGCTCGTTTTAAAAAAAAAACAAACGTTACTCTTATCTCCATTGCAGCGCCGATCTGCTGCAATAGGAGATAGGGCTTGCAAAATCTGGTGACAGAGCCTCTTTAATGAATATAATAATGTAATTACATGTCATACGATACTTAAAGGGGTTTCCCACTTTCTGAATACTGATCCACCGGACATCCGGACCCCTCACTGATCTGGCACTCCGGCTGCCTCCGGGCGCCTAACGATGTTGCCGGAAGCGGATTGCTCTGGTCAAAGAATAGCGGCCAAGCTGCAGTATTGAAGCTCTGCTCCTATTCAAGTGATATCCGGCTAAAGCGGATATCAGGCAGTCTAAAGACAGCCGGACACCTGCACTAACGGGTGGGATCGATTTCAATATCGATCTCACTCGTTTAACCCCTTAGATGTGGCGCTTAATAGCGAGCATGCAACCAAGTGGTTTTGGAGAGAGGGTGCTCCCTCTCTCACCCCATCGGCACCCTGCAATTGCAATCGCAGGGTGCCAATGGCTTCTATGGCAGCCGGGGACCTAATAAAGGCCCCCAGGTCTGCATGTACTGGATACCTGCTAAGCCATGCCTGAGGCATGACCTAGCAGGTGCCTGAACAGTTTTACATTGACAGGCAATAATATGCTGCAATACAGAAGTATTGCAGTGTATTATTAGAGCGATCAGAAGATCGCATAGTGAAGTCACCTAGTGGGACTAAAAATAAAGTTATCATAATGTTTAATAAAGTTAATAATAAATAAATACAAAATCCCAAATAAAAAAAAATGTAAAACCCACTTTTACCCTTATAAAATACTTTAATATGAAAAAAATTTTTTTTTTTTAAAACATTAGACATACTTGGTATCGCCGCATCCGTAATGACCTTTAAAGCACCTATAAAGTGATTACGTTATTTAACCCGCACGGTGAACGCTGTAAAAAAAATCTAATAAAAGCAATGCCAGAATTGCTGTTTTCTGCTCATCCTGCCTTAAATAAAAAGTGATAAAAAGTGATCAAAAAGTCGCATGTACTCCAAACTGGTACCAATAAAAATTAGAAGTTGTCCCACAAAAAAAAAGCCCTCATACAGCTGCATCGGTGTAAAAATAAAACAATTATGGCGACACAAAAACAAATAATTTTGAAAAAAAGGTGTTTTTACTGTGTAAAAGTAGTAAAACACACAATAAGTTTGGTATCGCCACAATCATAATGACCCACTAAATAAAGTAATTATGTTATTTATACCACACAGTAAACAGCGTAAATCTAAGATGCAAAAAAGACTGGCAAAATGTGTGGGTATTTTTTCCATTACCCCCCAAAAAAAGATTTAAAAAGTTAATCAATAAATTATATGTACCCCAAAATGGTGCTATTAAAAAAAAATCTTGTCCCACAAAAAAAAAGACCTTATACAGCTATGTCGACGCAAAAATAAAAAAGTTATACCTCTTGGAATGCGACGATGGAAAAACGCAAAAAATAGCTTGGACATTAACCCCTTCAGGACTGAGCCTATTTTGGCCTTCAGGACGAAGCCGATTTTTCAAATCTGACATGTGTCAATTTATGTGGTAATAACTCTGGAATGCTTTTACCTATCCAAGTGATTCTGAGATTATTTTCTCGAGACATATTGTACTTTATGTTAATCAAAAAACTTGGTAGATAAATTCTATAATTATTTGTAAAAAACACCAAGATTTAGAGAAAATTAGCAAAAATTTGCATTTTTTTAAATTTAAATGTATCTACTTGTAAAACAGATAGTAATACCACACAAAATACTTACTAGTTTATATTTCCCATATGTCTACTTTATGTTTGCATTGTTTTTTGAGAATTTTTTTATTTTTCTAGGACGTTACAAGGCTTAGAACTTTAGCAGCAATTTCTCATATTTTCAAGAAAATTTCAAAAGGCTATTTTTTCAAGGACCCGTTCAGTTCTGAAGTGGCTTTGAGGGACTTATATATTAGAAAGTCCCATAAATCAACCCATTTTGAAAACTGCACCCCTCAAAGTATTCAAAACAGCATTCAGAAAGTGTTTTAACCCTTTAGGCGTTTCACAGGAATTAAAGCAAAGTAGAGGTAAAATGTACAAATTTTTTTTTTTTTTTGCCAAAATTCATTTGTAATACCCACAGCAGGGCTCAGAAGAGAAGGATCACCATATGGATTTTGTATTTCGGATTTTGCTGGAATAGTTTGCAGTGCCGTGTCGTATTTGCAATGCACTGGAGAGATGAAAACAGTGGAAACCCCCCAAAAGTTACCCCATTTTGGAAACTACACCCCTCAAGCAAATTTTTCTAGGGGTAAAGTTAGTATTTTGACCCCACAGTTGTTATGCTGAATTCATTGGAATTAGTCTGTAAAGGTAAAAAGCTACTTTTTTTCTGTAAAAACATTTTTAATTTTTACAAGGAATAAAGGAGAAAAAGCACCCCAGCATTTGTAAAACAATTTCTCCCAATTACGGAAATACGACATATGTGGTAATAAACTGCTGCTTGGACCCACACCGGGGTTTAGAAGGGAAGGAGCGCTATTTGGCTTTTGGAGCTCAAATTTAGCTGGAATAGTTACATAGTTACATAGTTTGTACGGTTGAAAAAAGACAAGTTTAACCAAGGGATGGGAAAGGGGAAATAAAAAATTTCTACACATAGGAGCTAATATTTTTTTGTTCTAGGAAATTATCTAAGCCTTTTTTAAAGCCATCTACTGTCCCTGCTGTGACCAGCTCCTGCGGTAGTCTATTCCATAAATTCACCGTTCTCACAGTAAAGAAGGCATGTCGCCTCTGCAGGTTGAACCTTTCTTTTTCCAGACGGAGGGAGTGCCCCCTTGTTTTTTGAGGGGGTTTTACATGGAACCGGATTTCACCATATTTTTTGTATGTGCCATTCATATATTTATATAAGTTAATCATGTCTCCCCCTTAGTCGTCTTTTTTGAAAGCTAAATAGGTTTAGTTATTTTAATCTTTCCTCATAACTTAGATTCTCCATGTCCCTTATTAGCTTCGTTGCTCTTCTTTGTATTTTTTCCAACTCCAGGGCATCCTTTCTATGAACTGGAGCCCAGAACTGGACTGCATATTCTAGATGAGGCCTCACTAATGCTTTGTAAAGTGGTAATATTACATCCCTGTCCCGCAAGTCCATGCCTCTTTTAATACACAACATTATCTTGCTGGCCTTTGAAGCGGCTGATTGACATTGCATGCTGTTATTTAGTTTATGATTTACAAGTACACCCAGATCCTTCTCAACAAGTGACTCCCCCAGTGTAGCTCCTCCTAGGACATATGATGCATGCAGGTTGTTTGTACCCAGGTGCATAACTTTACATTTATCTACATTAAACTTCATCTGCCAAGTGGACGCCCAAAAACTCAGTTTGTTTAAATCCGCTTGCAATTCACGAACATCTTCCATAGTCTGAACTATATTACATAGCTTGGTGTCATAACTTTACATTTATCTACATTAAACTTAATTTGCCAAGTGGATGCCCAAACACTTAGTGTGTTCAAATCAGCTTGCAATTTATGAAAATCTTTCATTGACTGAACAATACTGCATAGCTTGGTGTTATCTGCAAAAATAGAAATAGTGCTATTAATCCCATCCTCTATATCATTAATAAATATGTTGAATAATAGTGGTCCCAGCACTGAACCCTGGGGTACACCACTTATAACCGGTGACCATTCAGAGTAGGAATCATTGACCACAACTCTCTGGATACGGTTCTCGAGCCAATTCTCAATCCAATTACAAACTATACTTTCTAAACCGATAGTCCTTAATTTACCCATTAGACGTCTATGAGGGACAGTGTCAAATGCCTTTGCAAAGTCCAAAAACACTATATCCACAGCAGTCCCTCTGTCTAGGCTTCTGCTTACCTCTTCATAAAAACAAATCAGGTTGGTTTGACAGCTTCTGTCCTTAGTAAAACCGCGCTGGCTGTCACTTATAATACTATTTATTGTCACATAATTCTGTATATAGTCCCTTAATAGCCCCTCAAACATTTTCCCCACAATTGATGTTAAGCTTACTGGTCTATAATTACCCGGCGAAGACCTAGAGCCCTTTTTGAAAATAGGCACCACATTCCTTTTGCAATATACCAGTCATGAGAGAATCTCTAAATATTATGAAAAGGGGGACAGAAATAACTGAACTAAGCTCCTTAAGAACTCTAGGGTGTAACCCATCTGGTCCCTGGGCCTTGTGTACGTTTATTTTATTTAATTTAGTTTGCACCATATCTACATTCATCCAATTCAGTATATCAACTGATATATTAACAGCACTTGCAGCGGCTACATCAGCTGCTCTTTCTTCTGTTGTATATACAGAGTGGAAGAACCCATTTAGTAACTCTGCTTTCTCTTGATCCCCTGTGACCAACGCCCCATTACCACTATCTAGGGGTCCTACATGTTCAGACCCTGGCTTTTTTGCATTTATATGCTTGAAGAATTTTTTGGGATTTGTTTTACTATCCTTGGCCACCTGCCTTTCATTTTGTATTTTTGCTGATTTTATTACATTTTACAGATTTTATTAAGCTCTTTATATTTACAAAGGCTACAGCTGTACCCTCAGATTTGTATTTTTCAAATGCCCTTTTTTTGTCATGTATTGCCCTTTTTAAAGAAGGTGTAAGCCATGTGGGGTTTAATTTTAGTCGTTTATACTTGTTACCTATAGGAATAAATTTTGCACTATAATTACCCAAAGTAGATTTGAAAATCTCCCATTTATCATTTGTACCATTATTTGACATTAGTTCTTCCCAGTTTATATCCTGAATTGCAGCCCTCATTTTGGGGAAATTGGCCTTCTTAAAATTAAGTGTTTTTGCCCTATCAGCCTGTGTTTGTTTTTTACAATATAGGTAAAATGTAACTATATTGTGATCACTGTTACCGAGGTTTTCACGAACATTGACATTCCCAACAAGCTCTGCATTATTAGAAATTACCAGATCCAACAGAGCTTCACATCTAGTCGGGTCTTCCACAAACTGGCCCATAAAATTTTCCTGCAACAGGTTGAGGAAATGTCTCCCCTTTGCAATTGAAGCCGAACCATGACACCAAGTAATATCCCGGTAATTAAAATCTCCCATTATCACTACAGTACCCGTCTGTGCAGCCTGCTCTATCTGTTTATATAGCTGACATTCCATCTCCTCAGTTATATTGGGGGGTCTATAGATTACACCAAAAGTAATTTTTTCAGTGTTTACCTCCCTTCGTAATCCCACCCACAAGGTTTCAACCTCCTCACAATCTTCACCCTCTAATGTCTCATTGTCACTCACCTTCATATCGCTTCTCACATACAGACATACACCACCACCTTTCCTATTCGCCCTGTCTTTCCAAAAAAGTGTAAAACCCTGTAGATTTACAGCCCAGTCATGAGAAGAGTCTAGCCATGTTTCAGCAACACCAACTATATCTATATGTTGCTCCAGTACCGAGGCCTCCAGCTCCCCCATTTTGCTTGCTAGACTTCTGGCATTTGTGAACATAAACTTTAACTTGCCTTTAAATGTTTCACTTTCAGTATCAGAAATGTGATTATTTGACATTACTTGGGCTTTTTTATTTTCACTGCTGTTTTGTAATGAACGGATCTCTTTATCTTGTTGCTTAGTCCTCTCCCCACCGTCTGTTTCTCCCCCCACCAATATAGTCTGACCCCTCTCTAACCTAACTACCCCTTTATTTTCTACATTGGCCTCCCTCCTCAGCCCTAGTTTAAATACTCTGCCACCCCAACTAGAATTCTCTCCCCAGCACAGCGGACCCCCTTCCATTTAGGTGAAAATCATCTGCAGAATACAGTTTATACCCCAATGAAAAGTCAGCCCAATGCTCTAGGAACCCAAAAATAGTTTTTGGGTGTCAAGTCGAATTTGCAAAGCCCCCCGGGGGATCAAAACAGTGGAAGCTCCCCAAAAGTAATCCCATTTGGGAAACTACACCACTTAAGGAATCTATCTAGGGGTAAAGTGAGCATTTAGACCCCACACGTCTTTTGCAGAATTTATTAGAATTAGGCCGTGAAAATTAATATCAACATTATTTCCCCTAAAATGTTGAATTCTTTCAATTTCACAAAGGATAAAGGAGGAAAAAGCACCACAACATTTGTAAAGCAATTTCTCCCGAGTATAACAATACCCCACATGTGGTCATAAATGTTTTTCCATTAGAAAGTAATTAACCCTTTCCGAACTGATCCTTGTTTTGCTTTTTCTTTTTCGTTTTTCCTCCCCACATTCCGAGAGCCATAACTTTTTTATTTTTCTGTCAATAGAGTGGTGTGAGAGCTTATTTTTTGCGGGAGTAGTTGTATTTTCTATTAAAACCATTTAAGGTACGGACGCAGCGATACCAATTTTGTGTATTTTTTTTATATTACTTTAGAAAAAAACTGTGAAAAGGGATTCTTTTTGGACTTTAAATATTTATTTAACTTTTTCCACTAATAATAACTATTTACTTTTGTTTTTACACATTTTATTAGTCCCCCTAGGGGACTTGAACCAGCAATCATTAGATCACTGGTAGAATACACTGCAATACTAATGTATTGCAGTATATTGTCATTTTTACAGGCTCCTGTAACAGCACGATCGCTGTTTCTGTCCGTTAGTCCCGGGTATCAGCTGTAATACACAGCTGACACCCGCAGCGTCTGGCACGGGCTCAGCGTGTGAGGCGCTCCATATATCACCCCCCACACTACGACATGCTATTAAGTCGTGGTGCGCGAAGGGTTTAATGCGCAGCGGATGGTGCAGAGTGAAAATTAAAATTTTCCACTGATGTGCCATTTTAGTGCACTACATGTTGTTCCCAGTTTGTGCCACAAATACCTCATAAAATATTGACCAGGTTCTCCCGGGTATCGGTTGACGTAAACTGCTGTTTGGGCACGCTGTAGGGCTCAGAAGGGAGGGAGCGTCATTTGGCTTTAGGGAGCGCAGATTTTGTTTGGTAGTAGCTCAGGCGTTTTGCTGGTATTTTAGTTTATAATGTGGGGGCATATATAGGCTGGGCAGAGTACATCAGGGGCATAATAAGAGGGTATAATAATGGGTTTAATAAATAATAATCCGCAGATATGTGGCCAGTGTCGCATTTACAAATGGCACCCGATCTTATCCGCTTTTGGAATACTGCACATTTTGCATCGCCATATTCTGGGAGCCGGAACTTTTTTATTTTTTCACCACTGGAGCCGTGTTAGGGCTTATTTGATGCGGGAGAATCTGTAGTTTTCATTGGTACTATTTTGGGGTACATGCGATTTTTTTGATCACTTTTTATTCCATTTTTCAGCAAGCAGGGTGACCAAAAAGCATCAATTCTGACAATGTTTTTTATTGATTTTTTACGGCGTTCACCCTCGGCTATAAATGACCATTATATTTTATTCTGCGGGTTGATACGATTACGGCGATACCATATGTATATAGTTTTTTTTTTACATTTTGCAGTGTTTGCGCAATATAACAACTTATTTATAAAATAACTAGCTTTTATACCCATATGGTTGTGTTCAGATGGCACTGGTTTCTTTGGGTGCTCGAGGTAGGGTCCCAACCCGGGTATAGGTTAAGAATTTGTAGTCGGCACACCTTGCTTGTGTTATGGGCGCCCATTCAGAGCGGTAAGCCGCCGATTACTGACCACAGCAGCGCGACATTCGCATTATACTTTGCACCGATCCAGTCCCCAGCACGGCTCAGTGCCCGACGAAGGTCTGTCTGACCGAAACGTCGACGTCGCACATGTAGCCTCTGGCATCCATCCAATAAAAATATATATATTTTTGTAACACAAGCAAGGTGTGCCGACTACAAATTCTTAGCTTTTATACCCGGCGTTGCTCGGGAGGTTGACTTACGGTATAGATGTAGTAAAAGCTCACTATTTAAATACCTCTCAGTATGAATTTATTTGCTACCTCTCGATATGGATTTAATTGCTAGAGAGTGTAAATAATGTTATTGGAAGCATACAAGAAATGAAATGAAGCAATATATTCATTACAGATTTATATAGTGTTGATTTAGGACTGCATGTTTTTATTCCAACACTTTCTTGTAAACAATGATTTTTGTCTTTTGATCCGGTGCCAAGATGTAGAGATTCTTTCCAGTGCCGACTCTGGAGCAAGCAACATATAAAAAAGGGAAACATGGGAAAAACAGGGACTTTGAAGGTGTATTCTTGCCACTTTCAGGGATTGACCTTGAGCCTTGTTAATTGTCATTGTGAAGGCTAGGCGTACTGGGAACTGTTGCCGCTTGAACTCGAAAGGAACATCTTTTGGAGCGAGGGGAATGCGAGGAATAAGGACAACTTCCCCCTTGGTACATCCTGTTAGTATGGTGGCCTCGATGACGTGATCTATCAACTTCTTGACACACAGCCTCGTCCCATTGCAAAGTTTTGGAGCGTCAATGTTTCTCAACAGCATGATAGGTGAGCCAACCTTCAACAGCAATCGATGGGCAGGTAAGCCGGGCGGCTCGAGAGAGTTGAGAAATTCTGTCGGATTGTACACCGCCTGATCGGGGTCAATAACTGTGTCGGTGGACTTGTACAGCTTTTCTTGACCTGACAGAGTCATTTGAATTTGCTGATTGATGGCGTTGACAGAATCATTTTTTGGAGCTAGTATTGCCCGTTGACATAACCATTCATGATCTCTGTAGTGGAAGGCGATGTTGGGAAATATACTGTTTGTAAGCTCTTCCACCGACTTGGGAAAATTTGCGAAATCATCATGGAAGCTGATCAGATCCATCCCATTGTCAACTGGAATATCTCCATTCCCCAGATAGAGTAATCTGCTGGCAAACTCACCAGCTGTGGCATCTCGATGCAGATGAACTCGCATATTGGTAGTCAGACTCATCTTCACATGCCTCCGCAACACCGACTGCTTCAAGCAAGCTTTCAATTTGTCTGCTGGTGTTGCCTTTGGAACAATAGGCAACGTCTGACGTAAATCACCGGCCAACACCACGATGACACCTCCCATGACTGTATTGTTTCCACGCAAGTCCTGCAGAGTTCGATCCAGAGCTTCATTCGCCAACTTGTGTGCCATCGTGCATTCATTCCAGACAATCGTCAAACATTCTTGCAGGACATTTGCCACACCAGTACCTTTGCTGATGTTACAAACAGGCGATGCATATCGAGTCAAGTTGAGCGGTAATTTGAACGCTGAATGGGCAGTTCTGCCACCATCAAGCAATGTTGCCGCAAAGCCTGAGGAAGCAACAGCCAGAGCAATCCTGGATTGTTGTCGGATCTTTTCCAACAACAGATTTATGACAAACGTCTTTCCTGTTCCGCCAGGGGCATCCAAGAAGACAATACCACCTGTGTTTTTCACAACCATGTCCAAGATCTGATTGTACGCTGTAGTTTGGTCAGCAACCAAAAGAGATTCATTCGTTGCAAGATAAGTCTCCAGAGTGCTCATGTCATAGCTTGTTTCTCTAAGCAATTCCCATCCAAGTCTTTCGTCGTTGTTCCTTTCCATCGCGGGAAATCCCGGTTGCTCAAGTCTCTTTCCAACCATCATGAGGGTCTTTTCTTCAAGTAGGATCAATGACATATTGAACATTTGCGGAGTACAGCTGGCAATTGGAGTCCCGGGTTTTGCCGTCGTGCTTGCAGAGGAACATCCTCCGAGAGGTGCTCTTTGTACTTTTCCTACAGTTCAAGTGGCTTGGATGAACCACACGTCGGGAGTATGACAGCAAATAGGTTTCGTAAGCTTGCTGGCAATTGGCAGGTTGCTGCTTCCTCTAAAGTCTTGTCCCAATGAGAATCACTCTCAAGTAGTCCCCTTTCTTGACATAGGTTGTACAAACATGGTCGCTAACAATCTTAAGGCTAACAAACGATGCCGGGCCTGCTACTGTGTGAAGAAGCAACCGGAGGAAGAAGCTCTCGTGGTTGTTTGGGTACACTGTGTAGACTCTGCCAAGAGCATCACTTGACTTGATTCCAACATGACCTTCAACTGGTGTTCCTTGGACTCTTCGCTTGAAAACTCTTGTAGATTTATTCCACGTATAATACTTTGGAACATCGCAGTATAGGAGTGTCGTTGCAGAGTCATCTTGTTGGCAAAGCTTGAAGAATGCGGTCAGCGTGGTGTCTTTGGGCTGCAAAACTTGTTGTGCAGCAGTTTCCTCGGTGAAGTAGACTCTCTGTCCAATTTTCAAGTGGACGTTGAGATGAACTACCGTCGGATAGCGGTCGTGAATTGGAAAGTCCAAAATTTGCCATACAGCCTCATTGCTACTGATGTAACGTCCAGTTTGGAAGCAATCGATTTCATCAATTGTTCTTTCTCGTATTTCTTGGCGATTGATTTCATCAGTTGTTCTTCCTTGTCTTTCCAAGCCAAATGCTGCTTGATCCGATCCTTTGTTGACGTATTTGCAGATGTACTTAATCGCCTTAACTGAGTTGCAATATTCAACATTGACGTGAGATTGAAAGGTCTTGGATAGAAATGGCGAGTAGGGTACAATCTATCTTTTGTCGACCTTGATGTCCTGGTAACTATTGTCAATCTTCATCTTCATCAATGCAGTGAACTCGCCTTCTCCGACTTTTCTTCTGCGATAAAGTGGATAACCATCATCTCCAGACTGAGTTTCATGGATCAGCTGTCTTGGGAATCTCTTTGTACAGAAGTCATCTTTCATGCATGGTGAGCTTGGATTCAGTCTTCCACATGGTCCATGGACCATGTTCTTCATGATGATGTCAAATAGCTTTTGATCTTCTTGTGCATTTGGGATCTCTGCACTAATGACAGAATCAATGTGATTTGGTCGGATCTTCTCCTTCAGCCAGATCAGTATATGTGCGTGAGGTAAACCTCATTTTTTCCATTCGATTGTGCACATGAAGCATTGAGTTTCTCCAAATACCTTGCCCTTCGTGAACTTGATAACCTCGGGCTACCAGATCGTGTCTATCAGTCGCCGATTGTTCTGGCAAGAGCTCTAACTGTGGAAACTTCACACTGGACCATAAGCAACTTGGACTGAGTGCCTCTCCACTCTTTCTCTAGGATTTGGGACCTTTATTTCCAAATGAAATGCAAAATTTACTTTCATCTGAAAACATGACTTTGGATCACTGAGCAACGGACCAGTCCTTTTTCTCCTTAGCCCAGGTAAGACGCTTCTGACGTTGTCTCAAGGAATGCGACAGTTGTAGCCCATGTCCTGGATACGTCTGTGTGTGGTGGCTCTTGAAGCACTGACTCCAGCCGCAGTCCACTCCTTCTGAATCTCCCCAAGATTCTTCAATGGCCTTTTCTTGACAATCCCTTCAAGGCTGCGGTTATCCCTATTGCTCGTGCACCTTTTTCTACCACACTTTATCCTTCCTCTCAATCTTCCATTAATATGCATGGATGCAGCACTCTGTGAACAGCCATCTTCTTTAGCAATGTCCTTTTGTGGCTTACCCTCCTTGTGGAGGGTGTCAATGACTGTCTTCTGGACAACTGTCAAGTTAGCAGTCTTCCCCATGATTGTGTAGCCTTCTGAACCAGACTGTTGGACCAATTAAAGGCTTAGGAAACCTTTGAAGGTGTTTTGTGTTGATTAGCTGATTAGAGTGTTGAACTTTCTCCCAATATTCTTATTTTCTGAGAGACTAAATTTTGGGTTTTCATTAACCGTTAGCCATAATCATCAACATTAAAAGAAAAAAATGCTGGAAATAGATCACTCTGTGTGTAATGAATCTATATAATATATGAGATTCACTTTTTGAATTGAATTACTGAAATAAATTAACTTTTTGATAATATTCATTGAGAAGGACTAGTATGTGGATAATTACAAAAAAATCTCCATATATACAGATTTACACTATCTGGCCAGAAGTATGTGGACATCTGACCATCACAACTACATGAGATTGTTGAACATCCTGTTCCAAAACGATGGTGTTATGGAGTTGTGTCCATTTGCGGCTATAGCTTCCGCTCTTCTGAGAAAGTTTTCCACAAGATTTTGGAATGTGTTTTTGTGAATTTGTGCTCAATCAAACCGAAAGCACATTTGTGAGGTCAGACACTGATGTTGGACGAGAAGGTCTAACTAATAATCGGCGTTCCAATTCATCCCAAAGGTGTTCAGTGGGATTGAGGTCAGGGCTCTGTGCAGATATGTTTATCCACACCAAACTCGTCAAACCATGGACTATGGATTTCGCTTTGTGCACAGCGACACAGTCATGCTGGAACAGGAAAGAGCACTCCCCAAACTGTTGCCACAAAGTTCGAAGCATACAATTGTCTAAAATGTCTTGGTATGCTGAAGTGTTAGTATTACAATTCACTTGCTCTCTTTTGGGCTAGCTGGATTAAGTGGCTTGTGATATAAATGGAGTTATTAAACCGGAGTTAAAAAGAGAAATTAGAGTCCCTGTAAGTACTCTTCTTTTTTTGGAACTGGTATAATGGTTAGCAAAATTGGAGGTTTTCTTCAGTGCACAGTCTGCCATAAATATGCATGACTGGAGCAGGAGTTCCAGGGTGAGTACCTCTGTGGCAGATGTGAGCATGTTGTTCACCTGGAAGCTTGTATTAGAGATCTGGAGGAGCAAAATGCAAAACTGGGGGCGATTGGCAATCTTGAGCGGAGCATGCTGCTCACTGAGCAAGCAGTTAGTGGGGTAGATCTGGAGGGTGAAGACATGGGTCAGCAGGACCAGGCAAGTAGCTAGGTTAATGTAGTTAGGGGCAGTAGAAAGGGGTCCAAGAAAAGGAAGGCCAATCCTGTTTCTGTTATTCCAAGCAAAATTGCCAAGTTGGGTGATGATGCGAGGGTGTCAGTCTCAGAAATGGCAGCCCTAGTGGATACTGATCTCCCTAAGAGTCGGGAGAACAGCCCAGCTAGTAGTTGGCGGTATGGTAATGCAGGTAAGGCAAGACAATTAGTAGTTGTAGGGGATTCTATAATTAGGAAGACGGATAGAATAATTTGTCGCCAAGACCACCTCAACCGAATGATTTGCTGTCTCCCTGGTGTCAGGGTTCGGCATGTGGTGGAACTGGTGGATAAATTACTGGGAGGGGCTGGTGATGATGCAGCTGTCGAGGTCGATGTGGGAACCAATGACAGAATACATGGTAGGTGGAGGAACCTTAAGAGCAATTTTAAAGAAGTAGGCTACAAGCTGAAGGGAAGGACCTCTAAGGTTGTATTCTCTGGAATACTGCCCATGCTATGCACATCACTGGAAAGACAGTGGGAGCTCATGGAGTTAAATGTATGGTGAAGTCTTGGTGTAGAGGAGAAGGCTTTGGGTTCCTAGAGCACTGGGCTGACTTTTCATTGGGGTACAAACTGTATTCTGCAGATGATTTGTACCTAAATGGAAGAGGGTCCGCTGTGCTGGGGGAGAGAATTCTAGATGGCGTGGCAGAGTATTTAAACTAGGGCGGAGGAGGGAGGTCAATGTAGAAAATAAAGGTGTAGTCAGGTTAAAGAGGGGTCAGACTATTTTGGTTGGGGGAGAAATAGACTGTGGGGAGAGGACTAGACAACAGGATAAGGAGACCCTTTGGTTACAAAACATCAATGAAAATAAAAGTGGCCAAATAATGTCAAATAATCACATTTATGATACCAAACGTGGCAATTTGAATTGCAAGTTAAAGTGTATGTTCACAAATGCCAGAAGTCTAGCAAGCAAAATGGGAGAGCTTGAGGCCTTGGTATTGCTAAAACATGGCTAGACTCTTCTCATGACTGGGCTGTAAATCTACAGGGTTTTACACTGTTTCAGAAAAAGACAGGACAAATAGGAAAGGCGGTGGTGTATGTCTATATGTGAGAAGTGATATGAAGGTGAGTGTGAAAGAGACAATAGTGGGTGAAGATTGTGAGGAGGTTGAAACATTGTGGGTGGAATTCCAAAAAGAGGTAAACACTGAAAAAATTACTTTTAATGTTATCTATAGACCCCCAATATAACTGAGATGAAGGCCAGCTATATAAACAGATGGAGCGGACAGCACATGGGGATACTGTAATGATAATGGGAGACTTAATTACCCGGATATTAATTGGCGTCATGGTTCGGCTTCAACTGCAAAGGGGAGAAATTTCCTCAACCTGTTGCATGAAAATTTTATGGGCCAGTTTGTGGAAGACCCGACTAGATCTGTTGGAACTGGTCATTTCTAATAATGCAGAGCTTGTTGGGAATCTCAATGTTCGTGAAAACCTTGGTAACAGTGATCGCAATATAGTTATATTTTACCTATACTGTAAAAAACAAACACAGGCGGGGAGGGCAAAAACACTTAATTTTAAGAAGGCCAACTTCCCCAGGATGAGGGCTGCAATTCAGGACATAGACTGGGGACAACTGATGTCAAATAATGGTACAAATGATAAATGGGAAATCTTAAAATCCACTTTGTATAATTATAGTGCAAAATGTATTCCTATAGGTAACAAGTATAAACACATGGCTTACACCTTCTGTGAAAAGGGCAATATATGACAAAAAAGGGCATTTGAAAAATACAAATCTGAGAGTACACCTGTAGCCTTTGTAAATTATAAAGAGCTTAATAAAATCTGCAAAAAAGTAATAAAATAAACAAAAATACAAAATGAAAGGCAGGTGGCCAAGGATAGTGAAACAAATCCCCCAAAAATCCTCAAGTATATAAATGCAAAGAAGCCAAGGTCTGAATATGTGGGACCCCTAAATATTGGTAATGGGGAGATGGTCACAGGGGATCAAGAGGAGGCAGAGTTACTAAATAGGTTCTTTAGCTCAGTATATACAACAGAAGAAAGAGCAGCTGATGTAGCCGGTGCCAGTGCTGTTAACCCCTTTAGGACACAGCCTGTTTTGGCCTTGTGGACACAGATGATTTTTTTCAAATCTGACAAGTGTCACTTTATGTGGTAATAACTCCGGAATGCTTTTACCTATACAAGCGATTCTGAGATTGTTTTCTCGTGACATATTCTACTTTGTCAGTGAAAAAATTTGGTCGATAAATTCAATATTTATTTGTGAAAAACTTCAAATTTTAGAGAAAATTAGCAAAAATTTGCATTTTTCTAAATTTAAATCTATTTGCTTGTAAAACAGATAGTAATACCACACAAAACTGTTTCTAGTTAACATCCCCCATATGTCTACTTTATGTTTGCATTGTTTTTTTTCACGTCCTTTTATTTTTCTGGGACGTTACAAGGTTTCGAATTTTAGCAGCAATTTCTTATATTTTCAAGAAAGTTTCAAAAGGCTATTTTTTCAGTGACCAGTTCAGTTCTGAAGTGGCTTTGAGGGCCTTATATATTAGAAAGTCCCCATTAATCTCCCCAGTTTGAAAACTTCACCCCTGAAAGTATTCAAAACCACATTCAGAAAGTATTTTAACCCTTTAGGCGTTTCACAGGAATTAAGGCAAAGTAGAGGTGAAATTTACAAATTTCATTTTTTTTGCCGAAATTCATTTGTAATAAAAAAAAAATCTGTAATACAGGAGGTTTTACCAGAGAAATGCAATTCAATATTTATTGTCCAGATTCTGCAGTTTTTAGAAATATCCAACATGTGGCCCTAGTTTCCTAATGGACTGAAGCACCGGCCTCAGAAGCAAAGGAACATCTAGTGGATTTTGGGGCCTCCTTTTTTTAGGAATATATTTTAGGCACATCAGGTTTGAAGAAGTCTTGTGGTAACTAAACAGTCAAAACCTCCAAAAAGTGACCACATTTTGGAAACTACATCCCTCAAGGCATTTTTCTAGGGGTATAGTTAGCATTTTGACCAGTTTTTTTTTTTGCAGAATTTAGTGGAATTAGTCTGTGAAGGTGAAAATTGAATTTTTTTCTGTGGAAACATAGAATTTTTTCATTTTTACAAGGAATAAAGGAGAAAAAGCACCCCAATATTTGTAAAGCAATTGTTCCCGATTATGGCAATACGCCATTTGTGGTAATAAACTGCTGTTTGGACCCACAGCAGGGCTCAGAGTGGAAGGAGAGCCTTTTGGATTTTGGAGCGCAGATTTTGCTGGATTGGTTTTCAGTGCCTTGTCGGGTTTGCAACGCCCCGGAGGGACCAAAACAGTGGAAACCCCCCAAAAGTGACCTTATTTTGGAAACTACACCCCTCAAGGAATTTTTCTAGGGGTATAGTGAGCACCCCACAGGTTTTTTGTAGAATTTAGTGGTATTAGGCCGTGAAAATTAATATCAACATTTTTGTCCACTAAAATGTTGAATTTTTTAATTTTCACTGGGGATAAGAGGAAAAGCACCGCAACATTTGTAAAGCAATTTCTACCGATTACGGCAATACCCCATAGGTGGTCATAAATGTTTTTTAATTAGAAATTAATTAAACCTTTCAGGACTGATCCTTTTTTGCTTTTTCATTTTCGTTTTTCACTCCCCGCCTTCCAAGAGCCATCATTTTTTTTATTTTTCCATCAGTAGAGGGGTGTGAGGGCTAATTTTTTGCGGGAGTAGTTGTAGTTTCTATTAACACCATTTAAGGTATCATAAAATGTACTGGGAAACTGAAGAAAAAAAAATTTGCGGGCTGAAATTGGAAAAAACTGATTCCTCCATTGTTTTTGGGGTTTTGTTTTTAAGTCTTTCACCGTGCGGTAAAAACGACAACTTTAGTTTTATTCTGCGTCTCAATACGATTACGGTGATACCAAATTTATATATATTTTTTTATATTTTACTACTTTTACAAAGAAAAGACTATTTGTTAAAAAAAATAAGTGTTTTGTATCATCACATTCTGACATCCATAACTTTTTTATTTTTTGGTCGATTGAGCGCTGTGGGGGCTTATTTTTGGCGGGACGAGCTTTAGCTTTTATTGGTACCATTTTATGGTACATACATCTTCCTGATCACTCTTTATTACATCTTTTTTACAGCTAAGGTGACCACAAAACAGCAATTTTGGTGCTTTAAAGTCTTTATTTATTACAGCATTCACCGTGCGCAATAAATTACGTTTTGCTTTATTCTGCGGGTCAGTACTATTACGGCGATACCATATATGTATAGTTTTTTTTAAGTTTTGCAGTGTTTGCACAATAAAATTACCTTTCTATAAAATAATTTATTTTCTGAGACACCATATTTTGAGCCGTAACTTTTTTATTTTTTAGTCAAAAAAGCTGTGGGAGGAATCTTAGATTGGCCAGACATTTATTATCAGCAGCCCGACTACTCTTGTCTAAATTTTGGAAAGCATCCCACCCCCACTCACTTTCGGAATGGAAGTTGAAGGTTGATAACATCTGCCGATCTCGAGGAACTTGGGAGACTAAAAATCATATTAAATTTAAGAACATCTGGAGTGACTGAGGAATTTATAGAGGTTTTTCTCTTACTTGATCAATATAATTAAAAAATCTACCAGGAAAACTTTAACAATTATTTCTCATTTTTGGGTACATAACCCCCTCCCTCTACCAATTGGTTCTCCACCCTCCCCCTATCCCCTACATAGTTACTTTTATTTTCATCCTCAGGTGTTAATAGTGTCAAACATGTTTTCAAATCTCTTTCTCATAAGAGTTTGAATTTTTTGGAGATAGCGTACTTGTAATATATTTTGAGACAGCCAGATTACTTAGTATACACATTTGTTATAGTATAATAGCATGGTTACATCTGCTGTTTATTTTCTGGAGAATTCCTATATTTCGTTTACTTGATATGCAACATATTCTTCTATTTAATGTCATTTTGGTACATGTATTTTATGCATCTCTGTGATTATGAAAAGTTTTCTATACTGTTTGTTACCTTTTTTGAAAAACAAAAACAGTTTATAAAAAAAAAAAAAAGAGCTGTGGGAGGTCTTGTTTTTTGCGGGACGGATTGTAGTTTTTATTGGTAATATTTTGGGGTAAATGCGACTTTTTGATCACTTTTTATTCTATATCTTGGGAGGGGTGGTGACCAAAAATAGCGATGCTGACATAGTTTTCCGTTTATTATTTTTGCGGCTTTCACCATGCGGAAAAAATAACATTATAGTTTTATAGGTTGGGTCGTTATGAACACGGTGATAACAAATATGTGTACTTTTTTTTAATGTTTTAATTTTTTTTCCTATAATAAATGTCTTAGTAGAGGAAAACAAAAACTTTTATTTTTACACTTTTATAAAACATTTTTATTAACATTTTTTTTACTTCTTACACTTTTTTTTTTTTTACCTGCAGCTCTGATCGCTGCTAGAGTACATTACACTATCTAGGTAGTGTAATGTATTCCAACTGTCAGTGTTACGTCACAGTCACTCGGACAGTAAGTCTACTAGGACCAGCCAGAGGCTGGTCATCATAGGCTTCCATACATGGCAGACACGGAGGCCGTTGCCTGGCTTCCGGATGCCATCACAAGCATCAGCAACCCCCACACTGGCATGGGGGCTGCTGATGTGCTACAAACCCCCTAAATGTGGCGATCGCAATCGAACACCACATTTAACGGGTTAATTGCCGAAATTAGCGGCGATGAGCCGCTGATCGGCAACACTGGAGTGTCAGCTTTCAGGGACAGCTGATCTCCCAGTCCCCGATGCACACCTTGTCGCCGACAGTGTGCATCGGGAACGACACAGTGACTTCCTGTCACTCTGACAGGAAGCCTATCAGGACCAGCCGAAGGTTGGTCCTGATGGGCTTCTGTCCATGGCAAACATGGAAGCCATTGTTTGGCTTCCGTTTGCCATGCTAACTACCGGCAAACCCCGCGATTTCAGACCAGGGTCTGCCGATATGCTAGAAACCCCTAAAATTCGGCGATTGCAACCGATCGCCGAATTTAAGGGGTTAATTCGCCTAAATCAGCGGCAAAGGACAGCTGGCCGGCAAGAGTGGAGTGTCAGCTGTCGGCGACAGCTGACCTCCCAGTTCACACTGTCGCCGAGAGTGTGCACTGGAAACAACTCTACGTCCTCGTGCGAGAAGTAACCTCCCACAACGATGTACAGTTACTCGTGCGGGTAGAGGTTAATATATCAGTTGATATACTGAATTTAGATATGGTCCAAGCAAAATTAAATAAATCTGCACAAGGCCCAGATGGGTTACACCCTAGACTTCCTAAAGAGCTTAGTTCAGTAATTTCTGTCCCCCTCTTCATAATATTTAGAGATTCTCTAGCGACCGGTATAGTGCCAAGGGACTGGCGCAGGGCAAATGTGGTGCCTAACTGGTCTTCCCCGGGTAATTATAGACCTGTTAGCTTAACATCAATCGTGGGAAATTTGTTTGAGGGGCTATTGAGGGACTATATACAGTGATTGTGTTCCATGTAAGACTCCCTCCGTCTGAAGAAAAAAAAGGTTCAACCTGCAGAGGCGACAAGCCTTCTTTACTGTGAGAACTGTGAATATATGGAATAGTCTATTGCAGGAGCTGGTCACAGCAGGAACAGTAGATGGCTTTTAAAAAGGCTTAGATCATTTTCTAGAACTAAAAAATATCAGCTCTTATGTCAATGTGTAGAAATTTTTCCCATCCCTTGGTTGAACTTGATGGGCATGTGTCTTTTTTCAACCGTACTATGTAACTGGTAATAAGGGGCTAGCCCAACCCCTATAAAAGAGCTCCATACCATTATCCCACCTCCATCTAATTTTACAGTAGGCACTATACATTCCAGTAGGTAGAGTTCTCCTTGCATCCACCAAACCCAGATTTGCTCTTTGCTCTGCCAGATAGTGAAATATGATTCATCACTCCAGAGAACACGTTTCCACTGCTCCAGAGTCCTAAGGTGGGATGCTTTATATCACCCCAGCTGAAACTTGGCATTGTGCATTGTGATCTTAGGGTTGTGTGCAGCTGCTCAACCATGGAAACCCATTTCATTAAGCTCCCGATGCACAGTTCTTGTGCTGATGAAATTTTCAGAGGCAGTTTGAAATTCTGTAGTGAGTGGTGCAACAAAGGATAGGCAATTGTTACACGCCATGCACGGCCGCAGCTCCGCTCTATGAGTTCGGGTGGTCTACCGCTTCATGGCTGAGCTGTTATTAAGCCTGGACACTTCCACTCCACATTAATAGTAGGTACAGCTAATCAGGGCAGATCTAGCATATTGGAAATTTGTGACAAAGGACGCATCCTTTAAAGTCACTGAGCTCTTCAGTACGACCCATACTACTATCAGTTTTATCTATGGGGATTGTATAGCTGTGTGTTTGATTTTCTGCACCTGTTTGCAATGGGTGTGGCTAAACCAAAATAATTAGAAGGGGTATCCTCATACTTTTAGCCCTATTGTCCACATAGAAAGAAAAAACCCTATAACTTAGTCTGCAAAACTTTTTGCAAGCCCCTTAATCCCTTGCAGAACCGATATTTTTTTTTTTTTTACTTTGAATTCCAGTGATTATTAATCTATGTTCATGTTTGCATTCAACTTTTTGTTTGGGGGTTCCATTAAGGTTTCTGTCACACTGACGGCAAGAATAGCGCAGCTTGCAGCAGGAGTCAGGGATCCCCTCTATGAGCCAGAATAGAGAGCCGCCAAATATGCTACATTTCCCCTGCATGTACTCGCAATAGAAGTCAGATAAAGAGGGATAGATCAAACAGGTACCTCCTGGCACACATACAGAGGGTTGAATTGGTTCTTGATGTAAGCTATGTAGTCTGCTTAATTGAGAAATACTGAAGTGGGGATCTGCTCTATATAATAAAGAGATGCTACATTGGATCTCAATGAAGTATATGAAAGAGTTACCATAACATACCATTTCACTGAAAACCTGAACGTTCAGGTTTGAGTTCATTAAAGAACAATCTTTCACTTCCCTTAAAGGCATATTTATGGGTGTTAAGAAAGCTCAGCTCTATTCTTCTGTTTGCAGGGTCCTTGTGATGATATAGCTTTGCACATCAATACCATTTTAGGACTTTCGTTACAAAGTGAAATGCTTCCACTCCAGAAATGAAGCTGGCTGTGAATTGGCGATATAAATCAGGTTTAATCTGAAGGAGTGCAGCGCTGTCCTGCTGGCTTCTAATATTCATTATATGAGGCTGCTTGCCATTCATTATTTGAGATTTTACTGTTAGATCAGGGGTCTCAAACTCAGCCAGGTAAATGGGCCACACATAGAAAAACAAATTTAAAGTTGACAGGCCGCATTACTTTCAAATTTGCTACAATACAAAATTGTTTTTCAATTAGTTATTCAAACTACTATAACAATCTTACATTCCTATAATAATACGACATTACTATAATAATACCGCTAGGTTTAAACTTATCGGAAATTTGCGAGTTTACTCCACATGCTTATTTTAAAAATCCAGTTTGTGTCGCTAATTAAAGTCTGCTCAGCTGGCAGCCACAAGAAAATCAAAATTGGGCAGCCCCTTTTTAGATAGTGCCACCTGTAGATATTGCCACACCCCCCCCCCCTAGATAATGCCAGTGCCCTCTGTGGGTAGTACCACACGCACTACTCACAGGCAGTGACATCAGGGGATCCTCCTGGACCGGAGTGTGACGTCAGGGGCAACCCCAGAGCTAGAGTCCCAAAGCAGAGCACTGGTGTAGGCTCGGCTCAGGAACTTTGGGGAAGCTCCGGACGTCACTGTCCATATACGAGCACTACGACTCCATCTCTGCTCCTGACATTATTATTATTTCTGTTACTTATAAAGCACCAACATATTCCACAGCACTGTACAGAGATCCACACTTACTGTCCCCATTCGGGCTCACAATCTAAGTATCAATCAGTATGTTTTTGGGGTGTGGGAGGAAAGCAGAGTACCCATGCAGACGTTGGCCTTTTCCGAGCGGCGCAAGGCAACAGTGCTAAGCCCCGAGCCTGTGTCACTATGAGGTATTGAGCGCAGAATGATGGTGGAAAAACTGCATTATGTTTTTATTTTAGCACAGGACCACAACCTAAATTGTGAAAAATGTCAAAGGGTCTGAAGACTTTCCGAATGATTGATTAAAAATAAATGTGTGTGTGCGCGTTTTATTAGTAATCATTTACAACAAATCTTTCAGGTTGTGTGCATGCAACTATAGGAAATTTCTATTCTTTTTCTACTATGGTTTATCAATATAGCAAAAAAAAATAAAAAACACAAAACCTGACTAGGGATAGGGATGTCCATCAAAAAGCTTGTTGACTGTTTTCAATATAAAAACATACATAGTGTATACAACTCTGAAATATAAGGCCTAAGGGCCTGTTCACATCACCGTTCATTTCCGTTCCGGGGTTCCGTCGGAGGTTTCCGTCGGGTGAACCCTGCAACGGAAAGTGAAAGCACAGCTTCCGTTTCAGTCACCAGTCTGCGGAGTCTACTGCGCTATTAATTCCATCGGAAAACCGGAAACCATTAGCAAGGTTTCCGTCACCATTGAGATCAATGGTGACTGAAACGGAAGCTGTGCTTTCACTTTACGTTGCCCCGGAACGGAAAGCGAACAGTGATGTGAACAGGCCCTTACTCACACGAACGTGTTTGTCAGTGTGCCCTCAGTTTTAACAACAAACAGCACATTGACCCTTGCAGTTCAATGAGGCTATTCAGACATCCGTTCGTTTTTTATTACGGATCAGGAGTCCGTTGCGGGATACTCAAAGCAGGTCCTATTCTTGTCTGTTTTTGCATACCACTCGCTCATTAAAGTCTATATGTGGAGTGAAAAAAAACCAGACAGCACATGGATGACAACCATGTGCTGTCAGTTTTTGACAGATCAATTGCCCCACAACCAAGAACAGCAAGCAGAAGAGGAAAAAGGATGATGTGACACGGAAACCACACGAAGGCCTTATTTACACGAACGTGTGAGTTTTGTGCACGCTGTTTTTTGCGCGTTGCAGTTCCGTGTGTAATCAGTGTTTGGTGTGTGGCTGATTGATTTTTGTGCATATGGCATCCTTATGTCACGCGGATTTGAGGTTTAGAAAATTAAATGAAGGGGATAGTTTTATTTTTCCCTTCATTTCTTGAACTGTTGCGCAAATCACAGAAGTTTTTCACCCGCGGCCATTGAGCGCCGCAGGCATAAAACGCCACGAAATACGCTTCCTCTACCTCCCATTGAGGTCAGAGGCGTAAACGCACGAAGATGGGGCATGCCCCTTTTTCCCACAAGCCAGATTTTCCACTCGTTGGAAAAAAAAGCCTCCGCCTCTCATTGAAATCAATGGGAGGCATTTTCGGACGTTTTGCGGCACGATTTCTGCGTAAATAAACTCTGTGTGAACTCCCTCTAACTACACGGACAACCATATGCATAAAAAAAAACAAAAAAAAAACCAAAAAAAAAACATCCTTTCATGCATATGCAAATTGGACACGCTTGTGTGAATAAGGCCTAAGAGACTAACTATCTATAAATTCATTGCATCACTTAATTTGTACAAAGTTGCTAACATTTTAGATAGATACCATTTTCCAGTTCATATGGACATAATAGATCAGATCACTTTTCAGAATTAATAAATCAACTATTTTAATAGAGCGTTTCATAAAATTTACCCATTTTCAGAAAAAGGTAGAAATTTGGGTATTAGATGACAATGTAGTTCTGAAGGATATAAAAAATGCTCCAAAAGTAGAACTTCAACTTAATTCAATGTCAGGTCTGCATCATTCAGCTAGAACACAGACAATGGAAGATATTTACAGCTGATCCTAATGTCAGCAGTAGGAGTAATGACACCACTGATGTAATGCAGACTCGATAAATCTCTTGGATATTACCCTTTGTCTCTCCCAAATGAATCACGTTGTTATTTCCATAAACAATGACCACAAATGTACAATACATGGGTTTTGTTTGCAAAACAAAAAGCACAGTAACAAATGGTTACATTCCCAGAGAATGTTTTATTAACAGCATGAATTGACCATGGTAATACAAAGGATAGCTTCAAAACCTTTCAAATAAAATACAATAATTGTATGGTTTCCACTGATGGGAGACTAGTCTCAATAATAATTCAATATACTCATTAACATTTGGTTTGAATTGCATTTTAAATTCATACATCTGAAATAACAAAAACTGAACATCCTTGACTATACAGATATTTTACAAAACAGCATGGTGGAGCTGCACTAAAAAGGTCAAAGAAGTTTACCGTTGGCATAAATAAGAGGACATAAATCTAGAAATATATTCTAACATATCCCTATGTACACTTTATCGTTATATAAATTAAAAAATAAACCACCTCTATCCCATTAAACTCTGAGTATGTAACCCTATAGTTAAATTATACAATAACTCCCCCTTTATTCTTAACAAACAAGGACATAAGAAAAGAATACACATTTTTGCAAAGCAACATGTAAAGAAAAAGAAAAACCAAATCAGAAAATAGTGGAAACAGCAGAGTAATTTATCAGGAACGTGATAGAGGTTCTGAGCTTAGAAAGAAAAGGCTGCTTTCTTCCATGAACAGCACTACTCTTGTCCACAGGCTGTGTCTGGTATTGCAGCTCTGCACCATTAACTTAAAATGGTTGAGCTGCAAAACCAGACAGCACATGGAGAAGGTCTGTTTCTGGAATAAAGCAGCTATGTTTTTTGAATCCCAGACAACAATTTATAAACTTATGACTGACATGGAAAACCAGATGCCAAAAAAAAAAAATACGTGTCTCAGCTAAATGGTTCGATGTTTTGCAGCCTGAACCAACAAAAGTTCATTTCAATTACCCAAATACAAAAGGTTATAAAGTTAGGCCACACTTCTCCAACCAGAACGCTGTATTCTGCTACATTAGTGTCTACAGATGTGTGCTTAAAGTGCTCATCTCAAAACTCGCCCCAAACCCTAGGCCTTACATGCTCTTTCCTTAAGGTAAGAAAGCAGAATACACAAACTAACACTCTAGGGGTGACTATAGAAGGAAAATGTTCAGCCTTTTTTTCCGGTGAGAAATGAGAAGCAGATATTTTTACATGTTGGAAAATCTTTATATGTGATATGGAGTGCTTCCAATCATTAGATGTACTAGTTGTTTCCCCCTTACATGTCCGATCACTGCAGCTCTATAGTACACTGTACACAATAGACAACTCACTTTTACAAGGCTCCAAGTACTGTGCTAACAGTCTCAAGAACACAGGACGAATACAGAAAGAAAAAGGCTCACTCCCATTCAAGTGAATGGGGACAAGCTACAATACTAGACACAGCCCATGGGCAATAGTGGCGCTGATCAAGAAAAACAAAAACAAAACCACCTTTATCATACAACACCTTTAATCCCCTCACTATTTGTGTTAACATATGACATTTTACCGCACTACGCCAACCACAAGGAATGGCCTAGGAAACACTCCACTGGACTTTTGCTGATTCAGGCACATCGCAGACCATAAAAAGGCTGCTCATGGCTCATCCAAATTGCCACACGGCACCTTCGCATCTGGTATTCTAAAGCCTGTTTAAAGCCAAAAGCACTGGCATTCATTTGCTTTCTTGTCTCAAAATAAGCAACACGGTTACTTTAAACACAGACATGCCATTACAAAGCGCACAGGAAGTCTGCAGCCAGCTTGCTTCATTTGCTTAAGTGAACTGGTAATTAAAGCACAGATGAGGTCTTGCAGTCATTAAATAGCTAATCAAAAAGGAATGACAAAGTACTTGTACTCTATTTTTAGCTTGTTTTTCCCTACAACCACACAAAATGGAACACGAGAAAACTAAGGGTAAGACAACACACATCACATAGCAGCAAAGAATTACAATCACATCCTTGTGGACATTTGGCAGTGTCACACACTTCCCAGGAAGGAAGAGCATTATCCTTTAGCTCAACAGTTAACTCTTTCCTAGGACAAGGTCTATAGACCGGGTGCTAAAAGGATTAAACAAGTCTTCAATTAATTTGTAATAATTAGAATCGCTGTTAGGCCGGATTCACACACACATAAGAGCGTGTGCGTTTTGCGCGCGCAAAAGGCACTTGACAGCTCCGTGTGTCAGCCCCGTATGATGCGCGGCTGCGTGCATTTCGCGCAGCCGCCATCATTATGACGCTCCGTTTGGATGTTTGTAAACAGAAAAGTACGTGGTGCTTTTCTGTTTTCATTCCTTTTCACAGCTGTTGCGCGAATCACGCTTGTCCCACGGAAGTGCTTCCGTGTGGCTTGCGTGATTTTCACGCACCCATTGACTTCAAATGGTTGCGTGATGCGCGAAATACGCACAAAGAACGGACATGTCGTGACTTTTTCACAGCGGACTCACGCTGCAGAAAAGTCACGCAACTGTCTGCACGGCCCCATAGACTAATATAGGTCCGTGCGACACGCGTGAAAATCATGTGCTTTGCACGGACGTATATCCCGTTCGTCTGAATAAGCCCTCAGGGTAAAAGATCATACAGAGTGTAATTGACCCAGCCGCAATGCTGCCAACAGCTACGCCAGCATCATATTCGGCTAGGCTGTCAAACTGCCTAATAATGGCCGCACGTTGTTGCTGTTAAAACTGCCCTTTACCTGCAAAATCGTGCAGCCATAAATGAATACACACTTTTATGGATGCACGCTTTTGCAGGTAAAGGGCCGTTTTACCTGCAACAACACGCAGCCGTTAACAGGCAATTTGTCAGCCGCACCAAACTTGGTGCTGGCGCAGCTGTTGGCCATATAGTTTCCGGGTCAGTGTTGCTCCATGTGGCCTTACCCTTAAAGCTTTAGGCCAGGGCTACACCTGCTACTGATTGATTTTAACTCTTGAGTTATAGCCTAAGAGCATGTTCAGACGTGGCGGAATTTTTCCGCTGCAAATGTTGGTGCAATTACACATGAATCTGCACCAACATTTGCATATTTGACAGGTAATTCAGACGTTGCAGAAATCACAGCGGACTTACCATAGATTTCAGTTTTTGAATTGCAAAGGCTGAAATCCGCAGTGAAATTCCACTTCTCCGCAATGGAAAGAGCATGCTGCGGAGGGAAAAATCTGCACCACAGCCTAAATTCCGCAAAGTAATTTTCTGCAACATCTGAACTAACTTTCCTAAAAATGTATAGAAAAATGAAAAAACGGCCGCTGGAGAATTCCACTGCAGACTGTCCGCAGCGGAATTCCACAGCAATTCCGCCACGTCTGAACATGCCCTAAGTGAGCACATTGAGTTGCATGCAATCTTGTGGACTGCAGTTGTCACTCAAGCGTTAAAATCAATCAGTAGCGCTACAAAAATTCTAGGTGTAGCCCTGGCCTCAAACTGACAAGTAGTATCTGTGCGCTGTAACTAGATTGAATGTATTGTCATAGCAAAATGGGTGACAGTGGATTTATATAGGATTTAGACTCTTATCCTAAAAAGTTACTATCTGAAATGAAAAAAAAACAAAAACAACTCTTCTATCCAGGGCTGGGACAAATAGTATCAATGGCTTTACTTTTTTTGCAATTAGAGTAGCACAACTTTGTCGCTTCATCAATTGAATTGTGGGATCAGTGTCAACGTCTTAACTGTAAAAACACTATTAAAAAAAAGTGTTTGTCTGCAACCTTGAGAATCACAGTAATATTTTTGGCGACCGCTATCTTGTGCGACTCCAGTTAAAAACAACTGTGGACCAATGGCTTCTACCATTGCATCATGTACTTCTAACATGTGGCAGCTCTGTGTAGTAGAAATGTATTAGTTATAAAAGGTAATAGTACTTTTTAAATACAAATAACTTTCAGTAAGGGCACAAAATTATGCAGTCATTAATAAATACACCCTTTACGGCCGCACGATTTTACAGGTAAAGGGCCTTTTAGCCGCAACAACGTGCGGCTAGTAACTGGCTATTTGACAGACGCACCAAACATGGTGCTGGTGTGATTATTAGCCGAATTACGTCTGTGTCAGCGCCACTCCATGTGGCCTTACCCTAAACTACATCAATACTGTGTTTTCAGATCAAGGGGGGGGGGGGGGGAAATAGAAAAAATAGGTTTGGAGTGTTTTCCCCACTGATTTTATTAGGAATCCTATTTTAACATGGATCATCTATACACTCTAGTGGCAGCCATGTTTTAAAAAAAATAAAAATAAATCATAAGCTCGTAGCAATCCAACTTATACTATAAAGCTCCATGCACACAACCATATTATGGATCTGTGTTGTACAGATCTGTAATAAGGAGTCCATAGCCTGGTATGGGACCATACTGTGCCTACATTATCATATACACCAAAGTTTTGGACACAGAAGTTCAGGAATATTGCTTACATTTACAAAAGTAACACATTACCTCCTCAGTACACCAGACATCGAATAGTCATCCCCATTATATTCCTATGGAAGTCTTAAAGCCAATTGGTTTTCAATTCATTTTCCTTTCCTAACCTAAAATATCAGAGTTGGAGCCCCTGCCAACTCATACCTAAAGACAATGATGGTGAGTGATTGTTAGAAGTGCAGTAAGGGGGGATTTACACGAGCGTGTGCGTTTTGCGCACACAAAAGGCACTTAACAGCCACCATCATTATGACACTCCGTTTGGATGTTGGTAAACAGAAAAGCACATGGTTTTTCTGTTCACATTCATACTTTTGACTGCTGTTGCGCGAATCACACGCGTCCCACGGAAGTGCTTCCGTGTGGTGCGCGTGATTTTCACGCACCGATTGACTTCAATGGGTGCGTGATGCGCGAAAAACGCAGAAATATAGGACCTGTCGTGAGTTTTACGCAGTGGACTCACGCTGCGCAAAAATCATTGAGTCTGCACTGCCCCATAGGCTAGCATAGGTCCGTGCGACGCGCGTGGAAAACGCGCGTTGCACGGACATATTACACGTTCGTGTAAATCCGCCCTAAGAAAGTTCAAGGAGGACATTTCAGTCACCGTTTTATGCCTGGGGAGCCTAAACGAAGGATTACATGCAACACTGCCTCCCCTACCAGTCTGGATTAGTCTTTGGTTAAGAAAAGCAGGAGGTTAGGTGCTTATGTGGCAAAAGTTCTCATCCTAATTCAACCTTAGGCCTCATTTACACGAGCGTAATATACGCGCGCGCGACGCGCGTGCTTTTCACGCGTGTCGTACGCACCTATATTACTCTATGGGGCAGTTTAGACGATGCGTGAATTTTGCGCAGCGTGAGTGCGTTGCGTAAAACTCACGACATGTTCTATAATGGTGCGTTTTTCACGCATCACGCACCCATTGAAGTCAATGGGTGCGTGAAAACCACGCATGCCGCACGGAAGCACTTCCGTGCGAACTGCGTGATTCGCGCAAGAGCTGTCAAAAGGATGAATGTAAACAGAAAAGCACCACGTGCTTTTCTGTTTACAAACATCCAAACGGAGTGTCAAATTAGAGATGAGCGCACCGAACTTCACCGGGTTCGGCCGAACTCGTTTTGACCGAACCCGGCAAAAAATGTTCGGGTACGCGACGTCAGGAGACAGTCACTGCCCACGGTGCTGAAAGACTTAAACAGTTTCAGCACCATGGACAGTGACTTTCGATCACAATATACATATACGTGTAAAAAAAAAAACAGAAGTTCGGACTTACCGATAAGTCCCGGCTTCTTCCTCCAGTCCGACCTCCCGGGATGACAATTAAGTCCAAGTGACAGCTGCAGCCAATCACAGGCTGCAGCCAATCACAGGCTGCAGCGGTCTCATGGACTGCCGCGTCATCCTGGGAGGTGGGGCCGGATGACGAGAGGGACGCGTCACCAAGGCAACGGCCGGGAGACCGGACTGGAGGAAGCAGGCAGTTCATGGTAAGTTTGAAAGTCTTTTTTGATTCACAGGTTGGTGTATATTGTGATCGGCATTCACTGTCGAGGGTGCTGAAAGAGTTACTGCCGATCAGTTAGCTCTTTCAGCACCTTGGACAGTGACGGGCGTCGACTAGCCTCATCTCTATGATGGCGGCTGCGCGAAAATCACGCAGCCGCGCATCATACACGGATGACACACGGAGCTGTCAATTGCCTTTTGCGCACGCAAAACGCAGCATTTTTTGCGCGCGCAAAACGCACACGCTCGTGTAAATCAGGCCTTAGTCTGATGCCCAGCCACTGTTATTGAGTCATTCTGCCACATAAGAAAAGTTCATCAGCGTAACCTGTTCGAACAGGAATAATCTAGGTCTTCGTAATCTGCCACTATTAAGGTTTATTTACATCCTATGCTCGGGGTATTAAGGTTTCCCATTCTACATATTTCCTTATACATTACCTAGGGAGCATTTGGCAAAGTAGAATTCGAATTTGAAATACAGAAGTATTCTGTGAATGGTTTCCAAGGTAAGATGTATAAAAGGCTAAAGATCAGGAAGGGCACACTGATAAAAGACAAATACATGTGGAAAAGATACTAAATTTTCCTCTACACGCATGGATGTATGCCAGTTTCCAGTTCTCACATGAGGTCTCCTGAAAAACATTGCAGCAGGAGATCATTTTTAACTAATTTTGTTCTCTCTTCTAGCTTAACACCACTTACATATAACTTATGAAGAAGGGAAAAAAAAGTAATTAGTCCGTGTGACATCATTTACAAGAACCAATAGTCCCTTGATCTTAAGAATTATAATCATAGAGCAAGGGAAGAAGTGAGGCAAAGAGAAAGGCGGATATAGAATTCTGCATCTCAATATGATCACAATGGTGAAGTTGTACATATCTAACATTAACATGCAAATATCAATATTACAATACTGCAAGGAGCGAATCCTACTGTGCACCAGATCTTATTAAAAATTGTAGATTTAAAGTTACGAGCTTAGGTTAGTTTGTGGAAACCTCTTTTGAGGCATTTCGCTAACTCCGTTTCTTGATTTGTGTGTGACCTATGTCTCTGTATATGAATACATACATATAAGCACAGGAGGAAGCCAGGAAAGTAAATCAATGTATGCAGTTTAAAGTTACATCAGTAAGTCATCTAAAAAGGTAAACGAGCCCCTTCACAGATGTGCAGACTCCTGACAAAATGTTGCCTTCATGATGAAAATACAGACAATGTAGAAAGACTTCTGTCCTGTAATAAATGATGGTCCTATGTGATATTACCTATTAGATTAGAAAACTGATTTAAGGATAAATTAAATGGAAGGTCCACCTTATCAACCACATTTTTAATTGTTTTAATGCATCTAAAATTGCAAAGTTGCTTCATTTTTAAACAGTTAAAAATCTCCTAAAGTTGTGTCCACAGCTTCCATGTAGACCTGTGTCTCCATAGCAACAGACTACAAACAAGCTCTGTGTAGTCTGATCCTGCAGTCATATTGCCAATCATCTATTCCCTTCTTTTTGCTAAACTGTCGTGTATATTAGTAAGATGTAGGGGACTGATGGAACATAGGGTTTGTTTTTAGGTCTGACATCATGGAGACACATGAGTTTACATAGGAGTTTTGACACAGAACAAAAAGGAGAATACAGAGGTTTCCACATGACCCGTACAAACAAAGGATAGGCGATTTTATTTATTTTTTTAATTAAGACTATTTGCAAAGTTGCATAATTTTTCTTTTTAGATGTAATGCAATGTGGTATGTCAATTCAGCCCAGCTTCCTGGAAAAGTAATAACCATTTCCTATTCAGTACTGTTTATATTGGAAAAGCTTACCTAGTATTGTATTTTCTTTGTTCCTGCAGCAAATATGGAAAGCTCTCATATTCTAAACAAATGTATTTAAGTTATGTGTCAATTCCCCCACCTTCAAAATCCACCACAGCATTTACATTTATGTTTGTTATTATTAGACAGATATATATTACATACTATATATTGAACATAAAAATAAATCAAATATATTATTGTAAATTATGATTCCATATACACCATGGTGACCTTTCCTTGAAAACATTTAGGACTACATATTTTCAGTCCCATACTATAGGTTAACTTCTGCCCTAAAGATCTGTTCTAAATAGAATACAATATCAATCTATAAAACAAAAAGGCCTCCGCTGGCAACAAAACACTAATACAACAGGATATTGGAGATGATCATTTCATACATATTCTTCATCCATTCCTGAATCCCTAGCTACAATGAAAAAAGTTAACATTTCATTTTGAATGGAACCACAAGAAAAGGTGACAAAATTATCTCGTACCACATACTATGAGCATTTACGGGCACAGATTGGTGGCAATGACAATCAACACATTGCCACTTTTAGATTAGGTAGAGCCCCTATGCCAGTTGTCAGGTAATCTCCATTCCTGGAAATGTCATTGGGGTGTATATAATGGTACCCTGCTTAATTTCCAGAATTTCTCCATAAAAATAGTGTCACCCGGATAATTTCTCTTCTTGTGTAGCAGTTTACAGGATCTGGTTGTAGATCACATGGAGGGAATTTTGCTGAGAAGAGTGGAAAATAATCTTTCAAGTGTTACCTAAAAGGAAATGGATTTGGCTTTACCAGTGGAACGTTCAATTATGATTGTGTAAAGTTTTCTTCAAGAAATGGCAGCAGGTCTTTGGCTTGTATTATAAAAATATATATTATAAGAGACAAAATTCCTCCCTCCCAACACACAGAAAGGAATGATCCAGTTTGAAGGTAGTCCACACGTCTTTCACTATTTTATCTGAAGTCTTCAAGTACATAAACATGGACTAATAGCTTTAGGAGAAACTCATCTATCCCAGTCAGTTCCTTGCAGATACATTCCCCTCTTTTTTTTTCCCAAGATGATACATTTCCAAACTTGGCTTCAGACTTTTGGCTTCACTGGAATGCTTTGCGCCCAGATTTCAGTTTTTAAAAAACTCTTACCTGTCATGAGATAAAAAAATAAATAAATGAATGAAGAAATCTAAATACATTTAAACAATACAATGTCAATAGAAATTGTGTTTTAACTATTTAGTTTGTGGTTGATGCTTACTACAAAGGCAAACAACGATTTCCCAAGCAACTTGTAGGGATAAAAGGAAGGCATTTTGTTTTATAGGAGAGACAAACATCAAGCTTCAAAGAAAAACCTATCCCGAGTAGAGTTTTTCTACAGTGATCATTAAGGGGCTTAAAAGGGGTTTTACAAGTCATTTTAAAAATCGGCCAGGAGGGATGTAAAAAAAATAATTAAATAAACTGCTGCTCAATTCACAGATCTGTATCGTTCCAGAGCCGCTGACATAGCTGCAGCGATTATGTCCTTGTATACCCACATGATCCCTGCAGCCACATCGTCGCTGCAGCTATGTCAATAAACAGCGGCGGGGAGGAATGGAGCGGCGGCGCGGAAACAACGGGGATCAGTGAATTGAGCAACGGCTTTTTTTCCTTTTTTTTTTGCATCCCTCTTACCCATGGCCAATTTTTTAAATAGCTCGGAAACCCCTTTAAGGATAATAATCTCATTAGACACTAGAACTTCATACACAGCTAGCTAATCTAGAAAGACCTTCTCAGGATAGCACTGGGGTCAGACGGAGTTGTTCCAGACTACATACCCAGCCCTGCTACTCAACGGTTACATAAATGAGGATCACATTTTACACACTTCATTTAATGCTGTTTGAAAACTCTTCTAATCGAGATACATGATTGATTTGGTCTAAGACGACCACATTTTACAGACACGATAGTTTGAGGCAAGTGAATGAAATGTAGTGTTCTTCAAATTTTCCATCATGTGGGACCAATAATTATCTGGCCTATCAGAATGAAATGTGAGGACTTGTTTATGAACAGCAATAACTAGGAAATAAGAGGAATAAAAGATATTTTAGCACTTTTTTTTTATTTTATTTAAAAAAAAGCTCATTCACATTGCCAATTTCCAACTCTGTTTTCTCCTCCATTTTTTTGTAAAGGAAAAAACATGGATCCCAGCAGACCAGTGTTTTATTTTTTTCTTGCAAAACTGTCCTTTTTGTGCCTGGATTAATTCCTCTACTTTCCACACTTTGGCCGAGTTCACACACTGCATTTTTGTTGCATTTTAAACATGCATCTTTTTTTGTTTTGGTAGATGAATTCTCTTTTGAGAGACATGTGAGTTTATCTACCAAAACAAAAAAAATAAAAATGCGTGTTAAAAATGCGTCAAAAAGGCACGCTGTGATCCCAACCTTTATAATATTAAATTGACATAAAAGGTAAGTGTTAACAAATATCAAACAGGTCTGAACCAGTAGTCAAGTAATTACATTCCCGAGAGCCAGTATGATTGAACAAAGATCCAGTGACCCTCCAAGAACATCCAGATCAAGAAGGTCCTGGTTCTGATAGCATATACACAATTACGCATTGGTTAAATGTAAAAGGGTGAGGATACACGTAGCAGCGGCCACATGTGGTCCAAAAACCAAGTCCACTCGAAGTGGCCACGGATTATAAATTGATAGTCACGGGCCACATGATTTTTCAGGTAATAGTGCAGTTTCACCCACAAAACCAGGCAGCCATTAATATTGATTGTTAAAGGAGTTGTTGACTACCGGACAACTGGTGATCTATCCACCGGATAGGTCTTCAGTATATGATCTGTGGGGATCCAACACCCGAACCCCGCACCAATCTACTGCTCCGGCGGCCTGCGGGAACCGGATTTTATTGCACAGTATGCAATGTACGGAGCAAGGAAGCAGTTGGCTCTGTACATTTCATAGCGGCCGCGCTGCAGAACCGCAGCTCTGCTCCTTTTCACTTGAATGCTACCTTCAAACAGCAGTATTCTAGTCATTATTTTGTGTCAGTTCTTGTAAGCCAAAACCAGGAGTGGGTCCAAAATAAGGAAAGAGGTGAAAATTTTTCCATTAAACTTTTCTGTGTTTGTTTCACTCCTGGCTTTGGCTTCCAAATACTGAAAAAATACTACTGTGTGAAAGTGGCCTTACCTGCAGAATCATGCGGCCATTAACTAGCTATCCACACCCACCACACGTGTTTAGGCCTCATGCGCACGAGCTCAAAAAAAAATGTTCTATCCGCAAATATGGATGCACATCCATAGTCGTCAGAAATTGCAGAAACGCCAATAGACTTCTATGGGCTTGTCTGTGTTGCAATTGCAGACAAGAATAAGAAGTGTTCGATATGTTTCGGATCATTTTTACAGCCCGGACACACATTCGTAAATATTTCCATGGTCTATAGAAATGAATGGGTCCACAACTTCATTAGAAATTACGTTTGTACACATTTATGTGCATGGGGCCTTACAAACCAATTTTTTTTATTTGTTTTCATTTTTTCAGATTATCTAATAAACAGGAGATTACTACGGTTTCGTTGTAGCTTTTATTCTGTGGTGTCTTTCGACACAAGTTCGTGCAATGTTCGATTGTTACGGTTTGTAAATATAAGGCCCCATTTAGATCACATTTTTCGCCTACATTTAACATATATATCAGGAGATTTTTCTGGCATAAGATAAAAGTAGGCTGTGAGGTATGCCTAACAGTGGCATTCGTCACCCATAGACTATTATGGGATACATTTAACTTACACGACCTGAAAAGATCATGAGTGTTCATAATTTAGAAGTTAAATGTATCCCATAAAAGTCTAAGTCATGAACACTCATGATCTTTTCAGGACGTATAAGTTAAATGTATCCCAGAATAGCCTATGAGTGACTAATTTCACATTTAGGCATCAGTCACAGTCATGCGTAACCCAGAGGCTATTATGGCATCCGTTTAATGTATACGTCATGAAAAGTTCATGCTGTATACGTTTAACAGATGCACGTGGCATACACTACCGTTCAAAAGTTTGGGGTCACCCAGACATTTGTGTGTTTTCCATCAAATTCTATCAAATGAGTTGCAAAATGACTAGAAAATATAGTCAAGACATTGACAAGGTTATAAATAAATGATTTTTATTTGAAATAATAATTTTCTCCTTCAAACTTTGCTTTCGTCAAAGAATGCTCCATTTGCAGCAATTACAGCATTGCAGACCTTGGCATTCTAGCTGTTAATTTGCTGAGGTAATCGGAAGAAATTTCACCCCATGCTTCCAGAAGCCCCTCCCACAAGTTGGATTGGCTTGATGGGCACTTCTTGTGTACCATACGGTCAAGCTGCTCCCACAACAGCTCTATGGGGTTGAGATCTTGTGATTGCGCTGGCCACTCCATTACAGATAGAATATCAGCTGCCTGCTTCTTCCCTAAATAGTTCTTGCATAATTTGGAGGTGTGCTTTGGGTCATTGTCCTGTTGTAGGATGAAATTGGCTCCAATCAAGCACTGTCCACAGGGTATGGCATAGCGTTGCAAAATGGAGTGATGGCCTTCCTTATTCAAAATCCCTTTTACCTTGTACAAATCTCCCACTTTACCAGCACCAAAGCAACCCCAGACCATCACATTACCTCCACCATGCTTGACAGATGGCGTCAGGCACTCTTCCCGCATCTTTTCAGTTGTTCTGCATCTCACAAATGTTCTTCTGTGTGATCCAAACACCTCAAACTTCGATTCATCTGTCCATAACACTTTTTTCCAATCTTCCTCTGTCCAATGTCGGTGTGCTTTTGCCCATATTAATCTTTTCCTTTTATTAGCCAGTCTCAGATATGGCTTTTTCTTTGCCACTCTGCTCTGAAGGCCAGCATCCCGGAGTCACCTCTCCATTATAGACGTTGACACTGGCATTTTGCGGGTACTATTTAACTAAGCTGCCAGTTGAGGACCTGTGAGCCATCTATTTCTCAAACTAGAGACTCTAATGTACTTGTCTTGTTGCTCAGTTGTGCAGCGGGGCCTCCCACTTCTCTTTCTACTCTGGTTAGAGCCTGTGTGTGCTGTCTTCTGAAGGGAGTAGTACACACCGTTGTAGGAAATCTTCAGTTTGTTGGCAATTTCTCGCATGGAATAGCCTTCATTTCTAAGAACAAGAATAGGCTGTCGAGTTTCACATGAAAGCTCTCTTTTTCTAGCCATTTTGAGAGTTTTATCGAACCCACAAATGTAATGCTCCAGATTCTCAACTAGCTCAAAGGAAGGTCAGTTTTATAGCTCCTCTAAACAGCAAAACGGTTTACAGCGGTGCTAACATAATTGCACAAGGGTTTTCAAGTGTTTTCTAATCATCCATTAGCCTTCTTTCACAGTTAGCAAACACAATGTACCATTAGAACACTGGAGTGATGGTTGCTGGAAATGGGCCTCTATACACCTATGTAGATATTGCATTAAAAACCAGACGTTTGCAGCTAGAATAGTCATTTAGCACATTAACAATGTATAGAGTGTATTTCTGATTAATTTAATTTTATCTTCATTGAAAAAAGCTGTGCTTTTCTTTCAAAAATAAGGAAATTTCTAAGTGATCCTAAACTTTTGAACGGTAGTGTATGTCATACATAACCCATAGGCTCACATGTATGCATACTTTTTTTTTTGCAGGATCCTGTTGTATGGAAAAACGTGGTGTGCTACGTAGTCTGTTGGGCTAATGGGCACATTTAGCATGTATGCCAGGAGCTTTCCTGGTGTACAAGCCAAACGCAGGGCAAAAACGTGATGTGAACTTGTGTGGTAGCCGCACTGTAAATTTACGAACAAACAAGTACAACTGTGCACAAAACATAAAATGTAACATAATCCAAGAGGAGTAACAGATTGTCGAGCAGAAACTATAGTACTAGGAACCATTCAGCAGTATCTATACCTAGTTGACAGGATAAAAGAAAAAAAGGAAGTATTAGTCCAGGGGAAGGGTCATTAGTGAAGTGAAGTCCACTTATAAACATTTAAAGCTTGAAAAAAAGCTAAAGCAAAAATGAGACCCACTTTCTGTTCCTGCAACACACGTGGATATTGCCACAGATTTGTGGCGGAGAATTTCTTAACATGGCCTTATTGTGGTTTATAGTCCAGAATAGCAGCTCAGTCATATGACTCTGGATTGCAGATGCCACCAGTTTAAAAAACAATAATGCTGCGTGTGGCAATACAATATTATTAAAAATAACAATATTTTTTTTAAAAATGTCCATAGTTCGGTTTTGCAGTAGCTTCCACGGTTTTCAGAGCAATCTTTTTACAAAAACCATACAGGTTCTGGGACAAAATCAAATAAGCACAAATGTAAGCAATTAGGAGGAGGCTTTTTTTAAAAAACACAAAATCTATTTTTAGCTGCATTATTTAAATTCTAAAAAAGGAAACTGACAAAAATATTTAACAGCGTACAGGGCCAGGATTTACCAAGCTCCTGAACAGAACATATGGGCAATAATTAAAAACTAGGAGTCCAACAACGGAGAATCATGTGGATTCCTTTATGAGGAGGACAAGCATGCAACAGAGCAACAAATCATCCCAATAGGCCATCAAATGTAATAGATCAAAACAGAAAGGAGGAGGATTTGAACAGTAATGAAGGCATAAGGGATACAGATTCTGAGGTTGCACAAGACACATCTTGTATTACAATACATGGCTTCATTAGACGTCTGATAGCCTGTTATATATGAAGATTCTAATGCAACATAGCATACAAACCAAGGGTGAGAGAGAGAAAAAAAAAAAAAAAGTGAAGTTGACAGCCAAATCATCAAATCATAATAAATTTCTGAAAGTGCAAGTGATATGATGAACACTAAATCTATGAGAACAGAAGATTTAGTCAAGTCAATTGCAAAATGTAGGCACGTATTTATCAGTAAGGGAAGCACATACCACTATTGTAGTAGAATTAGCTCAGGAGGAATAGACCGTAATGAATGCTTAGAAGAAACATGATGCAGAAGAGACAAACCACAACAATGTGAAAACATTTGGGATAAACATATGAAAGAAAGAAGATCCAATAAAAAAAATATGATATGGGTTATAATGCCACTTAGATATTTTTCTTGCCACTATTTTTCTCAAGGGGATCGGCAGAATGGGCATTTCTATGAGATACTGACCATTATATACAATGATAAATTACAGGAACAACTAGCATCGTACATAACTATGATGCTAGGAGCCCGGCTCCCTGAAGAGTGTTCGGTCCGGGACTTGCGGCCGAAATACGTTCCGTCCTTTACGGACGTAACATTCTCGTGTGAACCCAGCCTAAAACTTCAAGAGCAGATCAGTAACAATACAAACATGAAGGAACCGAAACCAATTATGACTAAAATCCTGTTCACTTTTGTGATGTTCGTTTAGCGTGGGGAGCTCCAAGGTAAATGTATCTATAGGGCTCCATTAGCCATATTTATTTTTTTATTTTTTGAAGGATGGAATAACATAGTAGAAAATGTTACTCCATCCTGCAAACAAAAGGAAAACCCTGCTGCGTTTTTTTTCTAACATTGGAGTCTTTGGTCAAAGTATGTCACTGTATATAGCACACGTCACATGCATCAGAGATACACCACGGGCTTTCCAATAGCTTTTGAGGAAGTATCCGTTAAATTGATGTAATTGTAGTCTATGTGTCATGGATCAGCTAAATGGATGCCTAAGAGTGCCATCAGTCACCCATAGACTATAATGGTATCCGTTAAACGGATAGATCATGAACTCTGAGGGTATGTTCACACGCAGAGTAAAAAACTTCTCAAAATACGGAGCTGTTTTCAAGAGAAAATAGCTCCTGATTTTCAGTCGTTTTTTGTGCCACTTGCGATTTTCGCAGCGTTTTTTACGGCTGTTTTTGGAGCTTTTTTCACTAGAGTCAATGAAAAACTGCTCCAAAAACGTCTCAAGAAGTGTCCTGCACTTCTTTTTCGCGGCTGTTTTTTTACGCGTAAAAAAAAACGCAGCGAAAAACGCCCCGTCGGAAGAGAACGCCAGTTTCCCATTGAAATCAATGGGCAGATGTTGAGGCGTTCTGCTTACGATTTTTTGGGCGTTTATGGTCCGAAAATAGGCCGTGTGTAGATACCCTCATGACCCCAGTTTAAGACGTATCCATTTGACGGATACCATTAAATTCTATGGTGACGTACGCCACTGTTAGGCATCCGTCACAGCCTACGTTTAAAGTTTATGTTGGGATCTTTTTTCCGATGTACAGTAAAAATGTAGGCAAAAAAATTGGATGTGAACATAGTCTAACACACTACATTCCATTTCATTTCCTTACACGCTAAAAAAAATAAACCATATACAATTGTATCTGAGCTCATTCGAACAAATGCTCAATAGAGTCCTGCACTATGGTTTCTTAGTCAAAGTCTTCATTAAACCAGGTTTTAATTTAAATAGTGTAATAATTAAAGGGGTTAACCGTGAGTTTTAAAATCCTGCAGGAGGGCAGGGGAGGGTATAAAATAAACCAACCAGTACTCACCTTTTTAAACGCAGAACCCCCCTCTTGCAGTGGTCACGCATCGATGAAGCCAATTGCTGGCTTCAGCAGTGATGTTGCCATTAATGGCACCTGACCGATGAGACCAGCCAATTGGCTGCAGGGACATGCGACTGCAGCAGCAGTTTCAGGAACCAGATAATCGGAGAATGGGGGTGCCAGCAGCAGAGCTTTAGAAAGTGTGAGTACCTGTTAGTTCATTATTTTATACCCTCCCCTGCCCTCCTGCAAAATGTTAAAGCTTCCGGATAATTCCTTTAAGGGCCAGTTCAGAGTTTCTTGGCGCTGATTTTGACAATGAAACCGCGTCGGAGTCCACGCCAAAAAATGGGCAAAACAGTCTCCCATTGATTTAAATGGGTGGTGCCGTTTGTTTTTTTCCGGCGTGCTCTTTCTTGCCGCGGTTCTGCCTCTTGAAATCAATGGGAGGCAGAGAAAGCGTATTTCGCAGCGTTTTTTGCCCGCAGCGCTAATAGTGTGAAAAACGCAATGAAAACCGCAATGAAAACCGCAGCAAGAAAGTGCAGGCAGGTCAAAATCTGCCTGCAAATTGCTGAAGGAATTGTGAGGTAGATTTTTTCTGTCTGCAAATTCCTCTGTGTGAAAAGGGCTTACTGGTACAAACCTAGAGATTTATTTCATCAGTTCTACCGATTTACTAAACCACTTAGGACACACGTCAAACATAAGGCCCGAAGGCCGAATCCAGCCCGCCACCTCATTTTATGTGGCCTGTGAGGTCTGCTGCATGTAAAAAACAGAATCCGGTTTTTACATGCAGAGCAACAGCAGGACTTCTAAGTCCTCAAAAACAGGTATTTTTTTCTGCCGTCCGTAGTGTCCGGCAGAAAAAAGCACCGTCCAGGATTTAGTTGCCCCGGAACATTGCGCTGCGCATGCACCAAAAAGGACATGCACAGTGCAAAGGGAAGAGTAGGCAGCAGCAGGCATATATTCAATCTGAAAATATGCAGGCTACAGCCAGGTGAGTAGGTCTGAGTGAGGCCAGTGACGGGAGTGGAGCACTCCAGTAACCTGACCATTCTCGGGCCAGCACCAGCCTCGCTCAGACCACCGCCGCGTGACCTGCTAGATGCGAGTCACATCAAGCAGAGCGGAGAGCGATAGCGGTAAGCTACCTCTCTCTGCTCTGGGCCCGGTGTGTGACACTCTACGGGAGTGGGGATGTGTGCGTGTTAGGCTATCTACAGGGGGCTCAACTGGGGCATTATTACCATGTGGGGGCATGGTTATGAAGGGATCACTTTTATTGTGTCGAGCACGGAGGGATCATTATTACCATCTGGGGCATTGTGGATTAATATAAACGTAACTACTCCTTAACAGTCAATCGAGCTGTAACATTTATACAGTCTTACAATCGGCCCTTTGAAGGCAACCATAAGGCTGATGTGGCCCTCTGTGAAAGGGAGTTTGACTCCCCTGACTTAGGTCAAAATAGTTAGCTTATCCAATTGTACCACATACTCATCGCAAAAATACACAAGTGAAATCCTGTGTGTACACATCGTGAGGTACAGTAGGAAAAAACAAGATGTTAAGAGCTCCCACATTGTACAATACAACTCATTTTCTACTTCAGAAGACAGTGGTGTTTTTCATATATATATATAACGCATGCAGCAAACCCTGGAAAATATTCAGATATTCTACAGAATTACACAACACATAAAACTTCTCCACCCAAACAGTTGTTTTCATTTGGCAAGATTCTCAACATTTCAATTGCCAGTTGAGGCCATCTTGAAGCAATAAATTGAAAAATTAGGATGATCACGATAACAAGTCATTTTTATTACGTCTCAACAGTCTACATCCCAAGTGTTTAAGAAAAAGCTTCAGAACCCTCTCCTAGCTGCTAGAGATTATTATGCTACCAGATGCGCTTCACTAGTTTATCGAATGCAACATATGTAACCAGCACAGATCGCTCTAGAAGGCTCTCACTATAATGAACAATCCAAGAAATTATATAAAAGTTTGGCTTCACCAAACAAAAAGGGACCCAATGTATATATCCCATATTTAGGGCTCATTCAGACGAGTGCATATGTAGTCCGTGTGACAGCCGGCTGCCACCCCGACTCGTGTACTTCAATAGGGTCGTTTACACGACCGTTGTTTCAACCGAGAGTGTGAAGGGTTTGTGAAATAATAGGAAGTCCTATTTTACTGCGCGTCAAATCGCAGTTTTTGAGGTTAGCTATGCTCGTCTGAATGTAGTTTTACTACAAAGAGTTGTAATAGTCTTTAGGATGCATACTGCAGAAAGATATATGAACAAGTCTAATCTTAGGCCTCCAGCACACGGCAGTGTCATGCGTATAAAGCCTGTACGGTGTAACACTAAGTCCCTGCACTTTCATATTACTGAGCTATAGGGTACTCTGTGCCTCTGTATGAGGACTCTGTATGGGACTGTGCTCTCTCCCCTGTGGCTGTGATATGGCATCTGGTGGGACATGGCACAATTTTTTTCCTCACAAAAAATCTGGTTTAATCTGGCTTCACAAACCAGGATCAAGTTTGCAAAGAAGGTTACTTTAGAATGTTATCACAAGCCAACCCCTCTACTTTGTTATCAAAGTCCATACAATTTGAATAATTTATCAAATTAAAGAACCTTCAGTAAAAAGTGGACCAACTAAATAAAAAAGGGAAAAAGTGAATAAAAAGAAAGGCTGGATAATCCAGATACTTAAACTTCTGCCTCATTTTTTGAATACTCTTTAGGAGCACTGATTCATTGCATATCCACAGCCACCCCATTCTACTTGGTTCCAATTCCTGCACGACTAGGTTTACTTCTTGAACAGAGGAGAAGTAGTCGATTTTTACACAAAGAAAATTTTTAAGTCGCATTGTCCATAAGTGATTAGAAAAAAAAAAAGTGTATGCTTGTAATACAGAAACAGCACCCCTCTTGCCCATGGGCTGTGTCTGGTACTGAATCTTAGTCCCATTCACTGGATTCTAGACAGCCCCTTAAAAAATATTAAAATACAAAGCGGGTGTTAAATTTCAATGTGCAGAGTCAAGTACCACATGGGGTTAATGATGCTCTGCCTAAAAGATTAGTTATTTTTTCGAAAGCTAGCATTGTCCTGGAAGATTATTCTATTTTATATCTCCATTAAATGCAAAGGCACTGACACGTTTTAAGCTTCATTGTCTAACTCATCTGAATGCCTCAAGTCATACAAATTCTGACTTCAAACTGCCTTCCAGAAGCACAGAGGGAGATTGAGGCTCAAACACTTACATAGCCCAGCTAGCGTTTCAAGTAGATCAATAGAATGTGCTCTCTTTTTTCTACATTAATCAAAAAAGGCACCACTTTCTACCTCTACAAGCTACTCCCATGGCCAAACAAAAGCCTTGTCATATCGGAAGGACAGGTCATTCTCCAGTAGAACATTCTTCTCAGCGGTTTACAAACCACATCACAGTCAATGCATTAAATGGATACTCTTCTTAATCCTGTCAAGGTTGTGGGTCTCTGAGGGTGCATATCCTGCCGAGTGTTGGCAGAAGTATTTAGTACTTGTGGTTATACTATGGGATAAAAAGTTGGTAAATCTAAAGAGAAATGAAAAAATTCAAAAAGAAGGAAACAAAAAAGACTAAAAGTATTGTGTATTGGTCCAAGTAAGGCTCTGTTCCAATCTCTAGGACACCATGCTTAATCTGTCCTATATCATCGATGCCCAACAGACCCCAGTGACTTATAATTGGGTTGGGTTTCGCCGTGGTGTCCGATATATTGACGGGAAGAATATTGCTGCATGCAGCTCTATTCTTCCCATCATATAGGAATTAATCTGCTACTGAGGCTCTGACGCATAATGTGAAAAGAGCCAAACAGATTACAGGTAAAAGATAGAAGCAAAGCACTAAAAAAATGGGTCAGTTCTATGTGTTTTCCAGACAAGATCTAGACGAGATAGTTATAATCACTGAATATGTGATTAACACGTTAGTCTTGGTGATGACTGTTGAGCAATCTTTAAGGTGTATTGAAATAAAGAGATTGACTTAAAGGGAAGGGGTCATGATTATTTATTTTTTTAATTATATTCCTTTTAATAAAATATAAACCAAAAATTTTTATTTATTAGTGTTGTGACTTTCTACTTTTTACTGTATTTTACTTCTCTATACTAATTTATAATATTTCCTGAGTTGTGAAAAAATTAAAACAATGTGTAATCACTCAGATACTAATTGTTTAACTGGAAAAAAATAATTTCTAGCGACACATTCCCTTTAATAGTCAAAAAGAGTAAGTACATGTTAAAGCATAGAAACTTCAAATAAGATGGTAATGTACAGTAATAGTGCTTACCTACCCTCTCCTTTTCACAATATGCTACATTAACAGATTTTTTTCCCATAGACCATGCTGTACACTGTACATAAAATGTAGGATGCAGACAGATTTGTGCGCTCAGTGCTAGACTCCTGTATCAAGTACGGGAGCCTTACTCTGTGGTCCCTATTCCTTGTAATAGGAACAAAGCCATTTTTCGTTGTTTTTCTTACGGATTTAGATTAAAAAAAAAAAAGTGTTGGCATGTTCCATTATATGCCATATTCTGATATATTCTATGTTCTAGGGCAGTGGTCTACAGCTTGCGGACTGAGGTACACAGATACAATACTATGGCGGAGCACAAAGCTATAATCTCCCTGCTCTACCGTTCACCAGGCTACAGCAATGTTAGGCCTGCAGCCTTTAAGACGCTGGGACTAGAGACTCCTCTAGTCCCAGCCCAGTGCGAGGACTTCATTGCATGAGCTTAGGCAAGGGTGCCGTCTCAGTGTCTCATAGGCTATAGGGCTACCATGGCTAAGGAGGCCTGCAGAGCAGCCCTGTTCGTAGAGGGAACGGGGTTAGGCAAGTACAGATTTGTTTAATTTGTTCGGGGGCACTATCTACAAGGGGGAACTGTAGGGCACCATCTAGAGGAGGCTTTGTGTGGCATTGTCTACAGGGGGCACTATGTGGAAATAATCTACAAAGAGCAGTATGTGTGGCACTATCTACAGGGAGAACTATGTGGCACTCTCTAGAATAATACAAAGGCCTAAAGGTTGTGTGAACACAATTAGAAATGTAAAACTTCCCCTGTTGGAGTGTAAGATCTATTTTGATTTAATATTTGCACTCTCTGTAAGGGGCATTGTGCGGCACTATCTACAGGGGGCAGATAAGCCTCGGATTTCTGCCGCAGACCCATGGATCGGTATTGCCTATGGCAAATCCAACCCGTATGAATTTAGACTGTTGGTGCGAAGCTCATACCTTCACCTGACACCAAAACCAGGTAAACAAACCTTCACTAAAAATAGTTGAGTAGCCCTGTTCTAGGGAAAAATGGAAAGCCTATGGCTCTGAAATACAGAACCGTAGAGACTAAATGGGGGAAATATATCAAAAGGCTTAAGGCAAAGAACTTAATGTCGCACATTTTGGCACTCCATGATTGCGCTAAAATTTGTGACTTTTTCCTTTTCGCAGTACTTTCGTAAAGTGGTGAGAAAAAAGGGGCACGGTTTTGTCAAAGTGAGTGGGACTTCCGGCAGATAGACAGATTAAGCATTATTTACACCTGAAACTGGACGTAAATTATGCGCAAAACCTGATCATAGCAAGTGTAGATTTGAATTTCGGTGGCACGGACAACCAAAGTTGCACCAAAGAGTTGTGCACCGCTTAATAAGTTTTGTGCACTTTATGCCAATGTAAATTCGTGCAAGACTGACATTTCAAACGCCGGTCTTGATATATTCTCCCATCAGACCCCAGTACAGGGTCTGTGTAGACACGGCCGATGCTTCAGTACTGAATACAGGAGCCTAGGACAAGTGTGCACAGCTCTGTCTGCAGTCTACAGTTTATGGAAGGGGTCAGCACTGGCAATCAGAGGTTCCTGTTGCTATATTGAAGCATGGATATCTTTCTAAATGAAGTTTAATGGTAAAAAAAAAACAAAAAAACAGACTAGGTCAACCCTATAAAACACATAAGTGCACCTCTCACTACAGATTAACGGTAATGCAATGCTTATACTTATTACTGTTGTGTGTGTCTATACAATGTGCTGTAGACAAATTCTTTCATCGATAATATATAACATAACTTGACTGGAAAAGAAAAACCTCTAGCTTTCTGGACTACCACGGCTCAATAAGGACTGGAACAGGTTGTTACCAGGTGCACTGCAGGAGTGTCAGAAGGGGAAACACAGATCATGTTATGCATGGTTTTCGCAATAATCCGCAGTTCTAGTTCAAGATAGGGAAACTCATCCCTTAGTAAATACTGCCGATTTTCCGCAACAGAATTTGTTGCGTAAAACCCGCAGAAAATACAGCAGCAGCAAAGTGGATGAGATAAAACAAAAAAAGTTTCAGGCTGCAATCTTCATTCATTTTCAGACCCCCTGAGATGCAGTTTGCAACCTGCTCCTAGGGTCTGATTTTTCGCATGTCGGTGTGTCCCTCCCAGTTATACATTCTCGTTGTGAGTTCTGCGACTCCAGGATGCTTCTACCTTCACCAGCTCTCCTGTATCAGCACAGCTCAATCCCTGTACTGCTTTCACCTTCTACAGCCCATGAGGGATCTCTCCTCCCTCATGCTAACAGACACTGAAGTGGAGGATTGTGCGATTTTACACACACACACACACACACACACACACAGTGACTCATCCCACTTCCATATGTGTACTTTCCTCCCTTTCTTCACTGACAGCCTGTGTGATCTGCCCTTCCTGAAGACTTGGAAGCTTTCCATACTCTGATCTGCCATGTACAACTTCCTCCTGCTATATCAAACAAAGAGTTAAGGAGGGCATGAGCGGAGAGAACAGACAGACAGGAGCAGTGTGTTGTCAGATCTATGTCAGCAGCACAGCCAGCTGTGTACAGGAGTTACACAGACTCTTCAACAGCAACATGCTAGGAAGTCTTTAAAACTCTTGAAAACACAGCCATTTTTCAAATTTTTCCGGCGACATTCATATGACTACTTGTTTTTTGGGGGACGACTTGTGGTTTTTAAATCACACCAATTAGTGTACATGGAAACAAAAAAAATTGTGATACCGAAATTCTTATTGGGATTTCATTTTTATGGCGTTCACTCGGTAAAAAAAGTAAAATCAAAATTTGAATGAGTGGGAAAAGGGTTTTTGTTTTTTTTTAAAAACACTTTCTTTTGGTATATAAAGGATTTTTTTTTTGTTTATTAAAGTGAAGGAATTAAAAACTTTCAAACTTTTTATATGTCAAAGACATATCAAAAGTTTAGATCGGTGGGGGTCCGAGTGCTGAAACGAAGTTGCAGAAGTGTCAGCTGAGCGTTTTGTACATTCGGCAGTTCTCAGCGCTTATCGTCAGGCTAAAAAAAGTCTCTCATAGAATGTCTATGTGAACCGTCTTCAGCCTGACTAGGAGCGCTGATCACAGCCAAAAGTGCAGGGAGCTCTGATGAGCACTTCAGTAACGGTCTCAGCACCCAGACCCCCTCCGATCTAAACTTTGAAAAGGTCTCTGACATATCGAATGTTTGATAAAAGTGTAGTTACACTTCAACTGTGTTTTACTTTTTTTTAATAGTCACCCTAGGGGACATGAACCAACGATCATTGGCTCACTTGCACAATATAGTGCAAAAATAATGTATTGTAATATACTGCAATATTAATGTATTGCAGTATTAGTGTTTTTTACCAGCTCCTATTAAGCACTTCTGTCCCCCTCTTTCTAACAGCTTTGATGCCACGGTCCCTTATGACTGAGTTATTGCCGAATCTGCCTGATGCAGTGAGGTGTTGGCTGTAGCATACAGCAGACACCTGCTCATTATGGAGCGTGCTTCATACTTCCCCTTGTCAGCTCACATACACGTAGGTGGTACGTCGCCAATGGGTTAATGAAGACTATTTAGATAGTTGCTTAATTTTGAATTTATATAGGCAAATAAACAGTAAAAAATTTCAAATAAATATTTTTTTTTTTAAAAAGTGCAAATGCATTTAAAGAGGCTCTGTCACCACATTATAAGTGGCCTATATTGTACAAGATGTGATCGGCGCTGTAATGTAGATTACAGCAGTGTTTTTTATTTAGAAAAACTATAATTTTTGACGGAGTTATGACCTATATTAGCTTTATGCTAATGACTTTCTCAATGGACAACTGGGCGTGTATTACTTTTTGGCCAAGTGGGCGTTGTACAGAGGAGTGTATGACGCTGACCAATCAGCGTCATACACTTCTCTCCATTCACTTACACTGCACATAGCGATATAGCTATATCGTTATGTGCAGCCACATAAACACAATAACGTTACTGCAGTGTCCTGACAATGAATATACATTACTTCCAGCCAGGACGTGATTTGTATTCAGAATCCTGACCACTTCTCTGCACATCTGTGATTTACAGCAAAGCACAGCGAGATCTCGCTGTAAATGACAGTTTACAGCGTAATATCGCGAGACTACGCCTGTTATGCTGTAAATCACAGAGACGTGCAGAGAAGTGGTCAGGATTCTGAATACACATCACCTCCTGGCTGGAGATGATGTATAATCATAGTCAGGACACTGCAGTAATGTTTTAGTGTATTTATATGGCTGCACATAATGATATAGCTATATTGCTATGTGCAGAGTACATTAATGGAGAGAAGTGTATGAGGCCGATTGGTCAGCGTCATACACTCTTCTGTACAATGCCCACTTGGTCAAAAAGTAATACACGCCCAGCTGTCCATTGAGAAACTCATTAGCATAAAGTGAATATGGGTCAGAACTCATTCAAAAATGACAGTTTTTTTAAATAAAAAACACTGCTGTAATTTAAATTACAGCGCTGACCACATCATGTACAAAATAGGCCACTTGGAATGTGGTGACAGAGCCTCTTTAAGCAACGGTGCAGTTTTAAAGCCCAGGATCAAATCCCAAACATTCAAGGCATGCGGTCGCAAATAGGTTAAAATGTAAAAAGAAATATAAATAATGACTACTAAAAACATTGCTATGGCATGTCCGAATTGTAATAATGGCAGGGCTGTACTCTGGGCCAAATCTTCAGTACTTGACCAGCTTAATAACTGATCAAAATGTGACTAAAATATGCATTGGACATTAAAAAAAAAGCAATAATAAACATAAACATTACAACTTATTAAAAACACAAGAATTCCCAGTAGTAAAGTTATGTTCTTTGTTGACCCAGAAGGACCCTCCCATAAAAAATATATACATATGTAAAAGCCATGTGAAATAGCAATAAAAAGAACGTAACAAACTACTATACCTATATCTATATTTTACATCAAACACGGTTGAGTCTTCATCCTCAAAATTGTCCTCATTGAGAGGGGTCATTTCTACTCGCTCAGCTGGCGTCGTTATGATATCATATTTTCGAGTTTTCCGTATTCTCTTCCCAGACCTAGGAATGGGCAAATAACAATTTTAGAACCAAGCTTAGCATGCAAGGCATAATTAATTTACTCTGAACATCAAGTAAAAAAAGCACACAAATGACCTCAGTGACCAATGCACAAAGTAATTGCTATAAAATGTATACTCATCTTGTCAACAATAAATGCCATCTACTATTAACCCCTTAATGACCGGGCCTGAAAAGGACTTAATGACCAGCTACATTTTTCCGTTTTTACCTCTCTGCCTTTCAGCAGCCATACATTTTCTATTTTTTCAATGACACGGCTGTATGAGGCCTTGTTTTATGCGGGAGAAATTGTATTATTTTTTTTTCACGGTTTGAGGTAAAATTATTATTTTTTCTACGGCGTGAATGTAGGAAAAAGCGATTCTTGGCATAGTTTTTCTTGTTTATTTTTTATACTGTTCGTTTCACGCTAAATAACCTGTTGGATTAATTCTTCAGGTTGTTTCGGTCGTTTAGATACCGAATATATGTAGGCATTTTGTTTTTATTTAGTGTAGGGGCAATAAGCTATATTTTATGCAAAAAATTATTATTTATATTGGTTCCTTTTTTTAATCCCATTAAGGGATAACTTTATTTACAACTCTATTTTTTACTTATAATGTATTAGCATGCTCCTGTATGCTAATACATTATACTGTATCACTATGACACAGGCTGCTGTTAGGGTACACTATGTGTTGCCCTAACAGCAGGCAAACTGAAGAGACAGCCCTGAGGTCCTTTAAAGCTCCCCAGGGCTGACTGCAGAGGGATTCCCTACTCTGATCACTTCACTGAGTTTCCAGTGACACGATTAAAGAGGGTAGTGCCCGTTGATCATGCCGCTGTCACGGACCATGGCGATCAAAGGGTTAAACAGCTAGGGTCCGAATGTTTTCCGACCCCAACTGTATTTAGCAGGCTGCTCTAAGATCAGGAGCTGTTCGTTACAGCTTCTGCTTAGAGGATGAGCGCTCATCCGCCTCTTCTAAAAGACGTCACTCTAGACCAAGCACCTGCATGGCCTGCCGTCAAAATACGTTGGGCGGCCGTTAAGGGGTTAAATTACTCCAGACATTACCTGTAACCCAGCCAATCAGAAAGCAGTGGCATATAGAGAGCAGGGCTTTATTTACCGGCTTTCCACAGCAGTATGGGGTAGGTTTCTTCTGATGCAAGCTGCCCCAAAGCCAGAGCACCCTAAACCTGTTGTTTCACATCTAACAGCACTGAAGAGGGTGCCACAATGCATGCCTCCTATTACACATATGGAAAGTTTCTTTTTCTTCCTTTTACTATTTGGATTGCGATATTGGACTCCGAGGGTTAAGTAAGTGGAAAATATTGCCACAAGTGTTGCGCTTCGTACATTGCATATGTTTTGTCCTATTAAATAAAATCAGACACAAAATTTTTGAGCATTTAAAACAGCTGAATGTCCAACGAGTGAAGCAAAGTTATGTTAACAACTTTATACTTTGTATACTGAAATCCGTGACCAGTGTGGTTAAGGGTATGTACACACCACCAATTTTCAGGCGTAATGGAGGCATATTACGCCTCGTATTACGCCTGAAAAGACGGCTCCAATACGTCGGCAAACATCTGCCCATTGCTTGCAATAGGTCTTTTACGATGTTCTGTGCAGACGAGCGGTCATTTTACATGTCGCTGTCAAAAGACGGCGCGTAAAATTACGCCTGCGTCAAAGAAGTGCAGGACACTTCTTGGGACGTAATTGGAGCAGTTATTCATTAACTCCAATGAACAGCTTCAATTACGTCCGTAAAAGACGCCGCGAAAAAGGTGAGTACATGCAAAAACGTCAAATTCAGGAGCTGTTTTCGCCTGAAAACAGCTCCGTAATTTCAGACGTATTTTGCGTTGTCGTGTGAACATACCCTAACACGTCTCACGTTGAACAATTTACCACTCAACAAATAGCAAATTCACGTAACAATTTTAACCAGTACTAACAGTAGAAGGGCTCACTATTAGTTGTATACTACAAAATGTCCTTGGGTAGATATACTGAGACAGATCAAAAAGCATCACTGCTGAATGCAGAATTTGGGGAGGAATGTACTGGGGAAGGAAGGGAGGGAATAGTTAACACTTGCACAACAGGCTCCGTATCTCAGTCTTCTCTAAATTGGGTCATAAAACGCCATGCCATTTAAGCAAAATCAAATGCTCTTAAAACCAGCGTTAAAGTAGTCACACAGTGTGTGTAAATCAAGCATGTATAAATGTTCCCTTGGGCAACTGGATTAAATATTGTCCTCTTTGTGACAATCTGTTCATTAGTTTGTCCATTTTTTCTTACTAGGAAGATTACAAAAAATGTAAAACGTCCAAGGTTGAGTAACTGAAATCAATGTATAGCTACATTTTCAAAGGCAAAACCTACATCTTTCTTCCTCCCTAATAGGAAAATCATGACTAACAGAAGTTAACAGACATAATTAAGGTAAACGTTCTCTATCGGGGTGCAAATGGAAGAGGAGCTTTCTAGGAAATACATTCCTCAGAATACTGTACTGGAACGTCATCAACTTTATCTGGTGTCCAGCTTTGTTGCCCATTGCCTTTCACTGTATATTTTTGTTCAGGACTCATAGCACAATAGTCAAATGCTAGTATAAAATCTATATTAGATTCACGTTCACTTTGAGCAAACTGAATGAAGTGTACTTGGTAAAATAAAAAGTAGTAAGAAAAAAAAAAGATAAAAAGTTTGACACCCAACTTCAGCTATCAATTGCTTTATCTCTGTTGCAGTGTATAACCTCTGTAAGGTGGGAACCTACGCTGCACATACACCCAGAACTGGGACTAAGCCTCCATATATACCTGGGGATGGTAGGATGCAGCATTGAACTAATTAAAATCACCCAGGGCAGAATGGGAGGAGTGCAAGATCAAAAAATATATGTACACATACACACAAACAAATGTACGCCTTATTAGGGCCCATGCACACTGTCGGAAACACTGCTTCTAGGGGAGAGTACCCCACTACTATAGCTTGTGAAACTAAATAGCACAATTTCCAAGAGGAAAAAAAAAATCAGCTTCAAGTCAATGTGCGACACATTCAGGATATGGAGACTGCTATGTGAATTAGGCTTTAAAAAGGTGTTTTCTCACCACAAAAACACCTCCTTTATATGATCGCTGATGCTCCATCTCTCGGCAGCCCTAACAGCCCATTTCGCTAGGGGAAGCTGCGGCCAGCCAGACTGCTGCAGGGGAGATGAATAGCCGTCAGACGGAGTCTGCCGGAGCCACTGTTTGTTAGCTGCTCTCTGCTCTGGCATATAGAGGTGACACCAGGGGCATAGCTAAAAGCTCATGGGCCCTGGTGCAAGAATTGAGCTTGGGCTCCCCCTGCCGCGCCTATGGCCAGCCGCCTTGCCCAACAGCCCCCCAGTATACTCCCCCATAGCCGCCCCCACACAGTCTAATGCCCCCCCGTAGCTGCCCCATACACTATAATGCGCCCTGTAACTGTCCCCATACAGTATAATGCTCCACGTAGCTGCCCCCATACAGTATAATGCTCCCTGTAACTGCCCCTATACAGTATAAAGCTCCCCGTAACTGCCCCTATACAGTATAACGCTCCCCGTAACTGCCCCTATACAGTATAACGCTCCCCGTAACTGCCCCTATACAGTATAACGCTCCCCGTAACTGCCCCTATACAGTATAACGCTCCCCGTAACTGCCCCTATACAGTATAACGCTCCCCGTAACTGCCCCTATACAGTATAACGCTCCCCGTAACTGCCCCTATACAGTATAACGCTCCCCGTAACTGCCCCTATACAGTATAACGCTCCCCGTAACTGCCCCTATACAGTATAACGCTCCCCGTAGCTGCCCCCCACAGTATAACGCTCCCCGTAACTGCCCCTATACAGTATAACGCTCCCCGTAGCTGCCCCCCACAGTATAAGGCCTCCATACAGTATAATGCCCCCATAGCAGCCACCACACAGTATAATGCCCACATAAAGTATGATGCCCTTATAGTGGCCCCATACAGTATAATGCCTTCATAGCTGCCCCATACAGTATAATGCTCCCCATAACTGCCCCTATACAGTATAATGCTCCCCGTAACTGCCCCTATACAGTATAATGCTCCTCGTAACTGCCCCTATACAGTATAATGCTCCCCGTAACTGCCCCTATACAGTATAATGCTCCCCGTAGCTGCCCCCCACAGTATAAGGCCTCCATACAGTATAATACCCCCATAGCAAACCCCATACAGTATAATGTCCCCATAGTAGCCCCCACACAGTATAAATGCCCCCATAGCGGCCCCATACAGTATAATGCCTTCATAGCTGCCCCATACAGTATAATGCCCCTCATAGCTGCCCCCACACAGTATAAAGCCCCCATAGCTGTCTCCCTACAGTGTAATGCCCCCATAGCTGCCACCATATCAGCCCCTCCGACAGTATAATGTCCCTCATAGCTGCCACCATATCAGCCCCCCATACAGTAATGCCACTCATAGCTGCCACCATATAAGGCCCCCCTCCTTATACAGTATGATTCCTCCATATGTGCATAATAGAAAAATAATAAAGTTACTTACCTATCCCCGTTCCCACGACTGGTGGAGAAGGAGATCCTTCTCCTTTCCCCTTTGTTATGAGTGACTCGGGGCAGACAGGCGCGATCACGTCACTAAATCGCGCCTGTCTGCGCCGAGCCGCTAATAGCTCACGGCAGTGAATGCTGGAGGAAGGAGCAGTCAGCTCCTTGCTCCAGGATTAAATTCAACTGGATCTGCGTCCGGAGGACGCCAATACAGTTGGAAGCAGGACCTCGGTGAGTGGTTCGCGACACCCGGAGGTCTTCACACGACCCCCCCAGGGGGAGTGCGACCCACAGTTTGTAATGTATCGTGTCGTGCAGTTTGTGTTTGCCGTGGAGAGAGGAGAGGGGGCCTGTAATTTAAAGCCCCTCTCTCCACCGCAAACACAGACCGTACAATACAACAGATAGCACAATACAACACACATACATTACAGGCCCCCTCTGCAGCTCACCTGCAGTCTTCCCTGCTCTTCCGCAGTGGCTGGACCGCCCCTCTCGTGATGCCACGGTCACATGGTACACCGAGTGTACCATGTGACTGACGTCTAAACAAACCATGCCCGTAACCAGGAAGTGCCGGCATCACGGCACATACAAACTTTGTATTAGGGCGCTGCGTGGCAACGTGGGCCCGGTCGCAACTGCCACCGCTGCGACCCCTATAGCTACGCCACTGGGTGACACCTCTCTATAAAGTCCATATAATAGGGCATATGGACAGATGTAGCCTTCTTAAAACAACCACTTTAAGCATATGTTTATTTTATTTTAATAGAACCATAAAAAAGTATTGTCAAATGTATTTGCTGGCTATCTGTAAGAGCCAAAATTATGCTGCAACATGAATCTTATCAACTATAAGGATATCAGAGGGTTTCACACTGGATAATGAAAAAGGCATTATACCAAAAAAAAAAAAAAAAAGACAACAACAAGCTTCTTGATTACATAGCAAAATTCCAAGACCTGAGGGACAGGTCATAGCTCCCAACCGTTCCGGTCTTTCACCGCTGTCCCGGGCGGTCTGAGCAATGTCCCACCCTGCCCCGGACCCTCCCTGTTGCCAGCAACGCCCCCCTGCAACAACGGTGGGTGCCTGCGCAGCAGTCTGCCTGGAGCGAGAGAGCAGAGTGTAGCAGTCTCACCGAAGCGGAGCACTGCAGAGGAAAAGAAGCCATAGGACAGTGGTGAGCACACAGTTTAAACAATCTAGTGGCTGGGAACACTCGAGTTTAAAAAATCATAAAATAAATGTCATTTTTGGATTTTAGAAACTCGTGTCTCCAGGCACATTCTTTTTGTGGCTCCCCGCCCCCCCCCCCCTCGCGACCCATCCTCACGCACCCCCTTCCGCCACGGGACTGCCGTAACTTCTCCCTCTCCTGGCAGGAGATGGAGAATAGTAATAATAGTGGTAATAAAGGTCTCCCTCTCGCTCTCTTTAAAGTAGCGCTGTGTCTTCGGCGAGCAGAAGAGCTCTCTCCGCTCGGAACTATTTCTGAAGCAGGGAGCGGATAGTTCCCTGCTTCAGAATTCGTGGCTTCTCCTTGAGCAGAATCCCTGTGCCGATTATCTGGCCGGGGATTCCGCTCCTAGAGGGAAGCCCTAATGTCACGGTCCATATACGGACATTGACATCAGTGGCTCCTCCTGGAGCAGAATCCCCGGCCAGAATCGGCAATGGTGATTCGCTCAAGGAGTAGCCACTGACGTCACTGTCCATATATGGACAGTGACATTAGGGCTACCCTCTAGGAGCGGAATCCCCAGGCTATGCTCTGGCTGGGGATTCCACTCTTAGAGGGAGTCCCAATGACGCTATCTACAGGGCGGGGGTAGCGCTATCTACAGGGGGGTGGCATTATCAACATGGAAACTGTGGCACTATATAGGGGCACTAGCTACATGGCCACTGACACTATCGAGAGGGCATTGGCACTTTATATATGGGCACTGGCACTAGGAGCAGCTTTGGGGGTATTCTACTGTATGGGGCAGCTTTGGGGGGCATTATGCTGTAGGGGGTCTTTAAGCTGTATGGGGCAGCTATGGGGCTTTATACTGTATGGGGCAGTTATGGGCATTATGCTGTATGGGGCAGCTATGGGGCATTATGCTGTATGGTGAGTGCAAGAGGGCAATATACTGTGGCACTACCTACATGGACACGGTCACTATCTACAAGGGCACTGGCACTAGGGGCAGCTTTGGGGGTATTATGGGAGAATGTGGGCATTATACTGTATGGGGGCATCTGTGTTGGCTTTATACTGTATGGGTACATCTATGGGGCATTATACTGTATGGTGGCAGCTATGGGGGCATTATACTGTATGGTGGCAGCTAGCGGGTATTACTGTGTAGGGGCAGCTCTTTGGTATTATACTGTGTGGGAGGCACTATGGGAGCATGATACTGTGTGGGCTGAATCGGGTGTGTATGGGCGGGGATTGGGTGGGATTAGATGCGTAGCTTAAAAGAAAATAATTGGCAAGGTGCGCTGCATCAATTGCCCTTTGTGTTACTTGAAAGTTGGGAGGTATAGGACAGGTGACTAGGCTGATCCTGACAACACCATAATATAGTCATGCAGATAGATAAGGCAGGTCATGGAGAGTGATAGAGCACTCTGCCTGAGGTGTCAGGAGGAAGCGGTGCAGACTGTACACATGTTCTGATCAATATGTGATTAGCAGGATAGGGGAAATTATGAAATGTAACCTTACTCTGTCCAAGGGAATGAATTCTGGGGGTGGAAACTCGTTCTAGTATATCTCCTAATTAGAAATTTATAATTGGTAAACTCCTATTTTTAAGAAGACTTCCTATTGCTAGAAATTGGGAAAACAAAAAACAAAAAAAAAAAAGGACAAACCAAAAAGATTGATGAATGGCTTTTTAATATAGATAAAATGTATAAATATGCAAAATGGATATTTATGCAAAGAGGACATTTAAAAAAATGTTTTATGAAGGATAGACCTATCGGAAGATTAGACACTGAATAAACTGCTGTAAATAAGATTTCTCCCCCCTTCCCAAGCCAGAGGGTGTTGGTTGGGTGGGTGGGTGCTAAGTCCAAGAAGGAATTTAATTGTGGTTGATATGTAATATTTTGAATAAAATGCATTTGAAAAAAAATAAATATAGGATATAGTCATGCAGGAGAAAGCAGCCCCAAGTAAGACATTCATAAAGGGCTAATCCAGCTGAAAAGGCTATTTAGTAAGGAGTATTGTAAATGGTCATCTGCCAGTCAGCTCCTCAAAGACAATAGGCATTGCTTGTACGGTTCTTTATTAGGGCTTGTCAACACGTAGCGGAAATCGCTGCGTATTTTCAACCCGGAATTGCGGACAAAAAATGCAGCAGAATACAGTAGCAGCAAAGTGGGTGAGATTTAACAAATCTTATCCACTTGCTGCAGAAGATTTCTGCAGCAATTCCGTTGAAAGTAGCAGACTTTCAGCTGCGGCAAAAACGCACCATTTCCTGCTGTTTTGGCTGCAGAAAATGGTGCGTATTTTGCGGCATTTTTCACAATGCTGGGAGATAGTCACATCTCCTCTGAAAAACGCAACAATTCTGTCCACTTTCCAAGTAGAAATTCACCTGCGGTGCATATATTTCGTACCGCAGCATGTAAATTCCTGCTGTGGAAAGTGGACAGAACTGCTGCGTTTTTCAGAGACGTCACCATCTCCCAGCATTGTGAAAAACGCAGAAAGATACGCACCATTTTCTGCAGCCAAAACCGCAGGAAATGGTGCGTTTTTGCTGCAGCAGAAAGTCTTCTAGTTTCAACGGAATTGCTGCAGATATTTTCTGTAGCAATCCCGTTACGTGCGGACAAACCCTTAGTGTCCTTTCTATCTGGTTACCAGGCATACTCTGGTTCCAGAAGCTATATAGAAGCTCTAATCACTCGTCAGCTTAACCATTTATTGGCCTCAGACATTTGTCTTCTTAAACACATAAATGAGTTAAGCAATAAAACGAGAGTTCCTCCTAATGCTTTCCTATTGAAAGGAGAATCCAACGACCAACAACATTTTGTTTTTTGTTCTTTCTTGTGAACACCAAACAGACTTTGTAGTAGGTATGCACGATGCATCGAAACTTCGATACCGTTTCGATACTGTGCATCCCCAAATGGTTCGATACTGCTAATTTCATGTATTTCGATACTAAGCTGTGCGGCTTCAGAGCGAAGTATAGTAATACATGACTGTATGAGAGCAGGGCTGCGGCTGTGTAATACAGGTCATTGCCCCGCTCCTGACAAGTGGCGCTGCACTAATGATTGCCGGCACTGAAGACCGAACATGGCGGGCGAACTACAAAACACCCCCATGTTCTGTCTTCAGTGCCTGAACCACAGCTCATTAGTGCAGCGCTGACCGCATCACCTCATGCTGACCGCGCGCGCACTTATGTCAGGAGCGGTGCAATGACTATTACACAGACGCAGCACCACTCTATAATGGCGGAGATCAGAGAAACCTCTCATCTCCGCTGTTATTCCCGTGAATGCTGCGATCACAGCGGACTGCACCATTCAGGGGAAAGTGAGGAGGGGGGATGCCCTTGGATCGCGTCACAGGGAATTCCTGTGACGCGATCGAGGGCCATACCATATACAGCCAGACAGCCCAGGGTCCATTGACAGACCCCCAGGGCTGTCTTACCATATTTCCTGTTAAGGCATACTGAGGTATGTCCTAACAACTGCCTGTGTACTATACGTACACAGGCTAATATACTGGCACATAGCTGATATATGCCAGTACATTAAAGTTTAAAAATAAAAGTAAAAACAGAATATAAAATTTTTAAAAAATACACTTTTTTTTACAATAAACATTAAAATAAGTCTCAATGCATAAAATATACACATTCAGTATTGGCGCGGCCGTAATAACCTGCACAACAATTTTTTTGCATCATTTATGATGTGTACGCTGTAAAAAACAAACAAAAAAAAACGTCACTTATTAATGTGGGGCAGAAGGTGTGATGAATTTTACCTCCATGTTCCTCACATTAATAGTAATTAACCCCATCATGTACCTTACACATTAACCCATGACTTAAAAACATAATGGGGTGAATTACTATTAATGTGAAGCACATGGAGGTTAAATTCATCATCACACCACGCGCCTCACATCAGAAAATGGAAGAACTTTATTTTTTTATTACTGTTGGCAAAATATTGTTTTTGTATCGAAATCGCAATACTAAACGAAGTATCGGTATCGAAGTCCAAATTCTGGTATCGTGACATCCCTACTTTGCAGAGCCAAATAAACCAGTTTAGCATGGAACAAATCCAAAGTTTTCACTGAAAAATGAACGGTTCATACAAATTTTGTGCAGTTTTTGAATAACACCTGCACCCTTAAAAAAGCACTCCCAGCAAAAATGTTTTGTGTCCCCCTGTTTGTTATGGAGGTGGCATAAACAATACTATGGTTGGAAAATGGACTTCTTGCTTGATCTTGTAGATTCGGCCGTTCTTGGCCGCCGTTATGTCAAATGACCCCTGCTCTGACTAAATTAATATCTTACAGCGTCTGCTGTGTGGACAGGAAGTCAGTGTCTCCATTCATTCCTATGAGAGCATCGATGGGACTCTCAAAAGGAATGAATAGAGGAGACGGACCTCACGTGCACAGAGCAGACGCTGTAAGATTCAGCAGTCAGAGCGGGGGTCATGTGACAGAACAGTAGTCCGGAAGGGAGGCCTAAACTACAAGATAAAGCCATAGGTGAGTATTTAAGAAAACCAACATAAAATGTCATTCATATTGTAGTTTGTTTTTATTTTTATAAAATGCTGCAGTTTACATATAATTTTAGCCATACTGTAAAGTTCCCCTTTCTTGAAACCTATTCTGACATATCAGCAGTGCCATCCAAAGTGTATAATTCTAACCTGGGGGTGTTTTGCTGAGTTCCCAGTCATATGTAGCTTTTCATGATAGGCCGCATGATGCTTTACAGATAAACAAACATAGGAAACAAAGAAAAATAAATAAATAAATCCACTGACTGGTCCTTTTGTGAAATACTTGCCTTGAACTTATTTTTAGTTCCAGATTAATGGGGAAAGAGGGGAAAAAGAAACAGCACTGTCAGGGAAAAGAAATGAGTAAAGAAATGATGATTATGATGCCCCCATGTGCATTACATTAAAGTAACTATTAAACACATATACATCCTAAATTTACTATAAGGGTGAGGGCAACAACTCAGCGTTGTTGCAGCGATTTTGCTTTTTTCTATATCTGCAGAAAGCCGCAATGACGTTCCGATCAGGCTTACCATGTTTTACAGAACGTCTTATTCTTACTTTTGCTGCGGATGGTTCTTTTTGACTTTAGGTATATGTCATTGACATGTTGCAGGATTAAGTTGGAACGGATCAAATGCCTCCTTCATATTTATGCATGAAGAATGAGAATTTTCTTCTCTGCATGAAGGGTTCCATGATTTTCTTACAAATCACCACTTTAATTTGCAGGAATGCAGCTGAAAGCCTGCAGGATACCTCCACCATGCTGTTCACGGCTATATAGATGATTGTCTGCAAACTCTATTTCTATAAAAGGGGTTATTTTATTTTTATAAAAACCCAGGTCTTCTGTTTTGCTGTGTAGAGGGGTCTCTTGGCTTTCTTTCCGCTTTGCAGCAACCCCTCTATAAATGCCACTTCTCGCTAGACTTCTTTCTCCATCCTGCAGAAAGAAGTGCTTCATACAGGACTCAATCTACAGAAACCACTGGAACCTGTTTCAGTGGCCAAAGCAGCATTTCTCACGCTTCAATTTTAAGCTTCTTAAGAAAAGCTTATCCATATGTCTAGAAACTCCTTTCTGCCATGGAAGGTTTGTTAAGTGGACACTTTGCTCATACAAAATGACTACATTGGTGTCTCGTTGCTATACTCCCTCTTGCCATGGTATAGTAATTTGATTCACTGAAATCAATAGACGATAAATTAATTTATCTATCCGGTAAAGTAGAATTATCTTGCGATGCGTATGAAAATCAAATAGAAAAACAAAACCCTCTATAAGCCTCCATCGGAATCCTGGAGGTACAGTAGGCCCCTATAAGTTAGCTACTAAGATTACGTACAAGACAGACCCATTATACTGATGTGTGTATAAGTCCAAAGTCTTTTATAGAGCACACTAGTTTACTCAGCCCAATGTGGGTCATTCACCATTCTAGGATTTTTGACCGAAGACAGAAATTAAAGGGGTTTTCCAGCCAGTAAAAATTGATGGCCTATAATCAGGATAGGCCATCAATAGCTGATCGGTCGGGGTCCGATTCCCGGAACCCCCACCGAACCGCTGTTTTGAAGGTGGTGCAGAACTCGTATGAGCGCCAATTCCCCTTCATTTCTACTTGCTCACTGAATTGTCAACATGCAGCTAGCGGCGATTCACAGGTATTGCAACCTTTTCTCCCATTGAAGTGAATGGGAGAAAAGGCTGCAATACCTGTGAATCGCCGCTACATGTGTGTCGACGATTCACAGTGAGCAAGTAGAAACGAAGGGGAAGCATCGCTCGTACAAGCACTGCACCCCCTTAAAAAAATGCTGATTGGTGGGTGTCCCGGGAGTTGGACCCCGACCGATCAGCTATTGATGGCCTATCCTGAGGCTAGGCCATACATTTTTACTGGCTGGAAAACACCTTTAATCCCAGCATAAGACAATACATCAACTTTTGTCTGTATAATCAAGGTTGAGAATAGAATTATTAGTCGTTACACACATTTATCTAAGTAAGTGTCATGAGCGATCTAGTCATGGTTATGTAGAGCTCAAACTATGGGAATACAGCAAAGGGCTTCAAGTGACTCAGTGCCTCGAAGCCAGTCATAAACCAATGGCATACAGGGAATTAGACACCTGACCTTCTTTCCCATGGATATAAACCAGTTTGTTACTGCAGTCATTGATTACTGCCAATGCTGTGCAGCCTGGAAATTCCAAAACACAATGCTGCTCCAAATAAACATAAAATTACAACAGACTATGAATTTCCACTGTACTTTGTTCTGCGGCCAAAACCAAAAAATTGAGGATGGGATGTACAAACAATAAATTCGAATTGTGAACACGGATCCAAGAAATAAAATAAAAAAGGAAATAATAAATTATATAAAACAGAACAGTGGAAACAGTGCAACTTCTCACACCAATATGGGCAGCACATCCTGGGCAAAAATCGCTGTTTTTCACTACCTAGGTCTATAGTGAGGGGGGCGGGCAGGAATTTGTAGCAGCTCCATATAACTGCCTCCTGCAAAAGGTACACACACACACACACACACACACACACACACACACACACACACCACCTGCAAAAATACTAAGCAGATAATCTTGTTTGTGTACTTGCTTTTTTCCAATCAGTTGTGTGTCTCCAATGCACATCACAGGTTCTTATTAGGATGGCTTACTGGTTAGTGGAATTGTAGGATTAAAAAAAATAAAAATATAAAAATTACAATGAAAAAAAATGAAATACCCTGCACGTGCCTCCTGGCCATCTTCTACAATGCATAATAAAAACAAAAATAAAAAAGTCCACATCCAAAAGTTGGGGAACAGCAGTCATCTCCCAGCTACTGGGGTTCGAAGATTATGTTGGCATCTTTTGCATCACCAGCACTTCTCCAGTATAATGAATAGCACTGTCAGATCCCCAAAGGAACCTAGAAGTCTGGTTGTGTCACCTGCGTAAGTATTGTCCATTGTTCTGCAATAGCTCTGAGCAGCAAAGGCCTCTTTAAAGTGTTTATATGGCTTCAAACCCCCATTTTTTTCCCCCACGATTTTTGTAATCGTGGCAAAACCGCTGCGTTTTTTTTTTTTGTTTTTTTTTACAAACTGGCTTGACAAAAATGACTCATGACACACTAACTGCATACTTATGGGTTTTGTGATCCATTATTTTTTTTTAAGCCAAACCCAGGTGTGGATCATAAAAGGAGAGAACATATAAATAGATACTACTTCTCTTACTTAAATCTTTTTAAATCCATTCCGGTTACATCATTTTTTACCTCCCATGCTTTTATGATTTTATACACTTCCGCAATCTTGTTTACTTTTGTATAACTTTGAAAAATTTCAATAAACAATTTGTCATAAAGCCATTCCGGTTTTAGCTTCAGAAATTATAAAAGAAAAAAGACACACACACAACCTGCATGTATGAATACACCCTAAGGCCTTATTCACACGAACGTGTATTATGTCTGTGAAACGCACATGAAAATCACGTGCGTCGCACGGACCTATGTGAATGGGGCCGTTCAGTCAGTCCGTGATTTTCACGCAGCGTACGCCCGCTGCATAAAACTCACGACATGTCCTATACTTGGCAGTTTTTCGCGCATCACGCACCCATCGAAGTCAATGGGTGCGTGAAAATAGTGCACGGCACACGGAAGCACTTCCGTGTGACGCGCGTGATTCGCGTAAACAGTAGATCAAGACATGAAGGAAAAAATAAAAGCACTTCATTTTTTTCAAAACTTCAAAACCGCGTATCATAAGCATGGCATATGCGTGAAAATCACGCAGCCACGCAACTGCAACGCTGCGTTTTTTGCATGCCCAAAACGCACACGTTCGTGTGAATAAGGCTTTAGGCCAAGTTCCCATGCAGCGCAAACGCTGCAAAATTTCCGCAACGGAATACGGTGTGGAAATTCTACAGCATTTACTGTAGCAGCAAGGTTGATGATATTTAGAAAATCTCATGCCCTTGCTGCAAAAAAAACAAACAAAATAAACGCAGCGCAAACGTTAATAAATTGACCTGTGGTGCGAAATTTAATTCTGCAGCATAAATTGACGATTTATGCTGCGTTTTCATTGATTTTCCATTGTCCATTGTGGGTTTTCCCCATTGAATTCCATGAGGCTGCAAAGCCTGCAAAATAAATCCAAGTGTTGCCTAGACTTTTGCGGCATATTCACAGCGATTATGGCGAAAAAAACAAGTGAATCATACTTACCCAAAACGCCCTCATTCCTGCAGTCCGGCATTATGAGAGGACTTTGTATCCTATGTGACCGCTGCATCCTGTGATTGGCTGCAGCGGTCACATAGGATACAAAGTCCTCTCATAATGCCGGACTGCAGGAATGAGGGCGTGCAACATTATCCAGAGAGGCCAGAGCGGACGTCAGAGGAGGGAGGGCGTAAGTGGTGCGATTTTTCGGATGGAATGTACTGCGGGTTCCAGGTTGGACACGCTGCGTGATTATAGCCCGGCCTTAGCCTACATTTACACGACAGTGAAAAAAAAAAGCTGTTAAAAACTGATCAATTGTTTTTGATGGCTATTTTGCATCAGCGGGTCTCCATATTTTCAGTCAGACTGTCCGTTTGCCATCAGTTTTTCATGATCGTTAAAAAAAAAAAAAAGAAGAACAAAAAAAAACAAAAAAAAAAACAAAAAAACGATGGATTTAATTTGTATGGGGTTTTTGTCCAAACTCCCTGAAAACACCAGGGTGCCCATGTAGATTGTGCCGCAATGCCCCTGTAGATAGTGCCCACATATAAAGTGTCACAGTGCCGATGTAGATAGATGCGCAACCCACCCTGTAAACGGCACCACACACACCCCACCCTGTAGACAGCGAAATTGGGGCTTCCTTTTGGAGCGGAATCGCCAGCCAGAGCGAAGCCGATTGTCTGGCCAGGGATTTAGATCCTGTAGGAGCCCCTGACGTCACTGTCCATATAGGGATAGTGACACTAGGGGCTCCTCCAGGATCGGAGTTACCAGCCAGAGCGTCAGCAATGCTATGGCCGGGGATTCCGCTCGAGGAGGAGCTCCTGAAGTCACTGTCCATATAACGTCAGGAGCTCTCTCTAGGAGCGGAATCCCTGGCCAGAGCATTGCCGACGCTCTGGCTAGGGACTCCGGCGTCTCAAAACCCCTAACTTCACTGTCCATATATGGACAGTGACATCAAGGGCAATCCTAAGACAGGAGTCCCCTGCCAAAGCGCTTGCGATGCTCTGGCCAGGGACCCCATAGTTGAACGCCTTGACATTGTCCATATATGGACAGTGACGTCAAAGGCTTCCCTGGGCTCAGCACATAAAGTAACGCTGTGAAATCCTCTTGTGAGCCCATTGATCAGTTTTTAGCGGGCGTCACAAAAATGGATTCCTGAAAAACGGCCGTTAAAAACTGATCGATTGAGTTTTCTGGGAAGCAGTCTGGCAGACAAAATGGCCAAAAATAGGACAAGTCCTATTTTTGAATGGCCGGTATTTACTGGGCGTTAAAAACAGCCATGTGAATACAGCAATAGAACTACATTATAACGTACTAACATATGGTTTGCACTAATCTGTATTCAGTGGAGCGCCCAATTGCAGTAACTAAAGTCCAGCAATCCTCTCAGAAATACATATATAAAGATTATATGCAACGGGGCTACACACTGTATAGTCCAGATAAAAATTCAACACACTGACTCCAGGAAAAGTTCCTCACCATCCCCAATATCGAGGATAGCTGTAGTAGATGAAGTATCAGAACACACTTGATGTTTCTACTGCGTGGTCTCCCAGCCTTCACATAAAGTGGTTCTGCCGAGGATAAAAGCGGACAAACATAGCGCAGACTGTAGCGTTGGATAAAATCTGTTGATACTTTTTCTTTTTTTTTGTATAAATTCTTTATTTTAAAGTTTTTCATAACATATGCAAAGGGGATACAGAAAGGAAAAAACAAAAAGGGGAATACACAGTAAGGGGGGGTAAATACATATCTCAAATTTGTCATACCATAAAACAAGTTATCAAGAGTACATAGGCGCATATACAGCAAATATCACGAGTTCTCATAAAATATTCCTAACATTACATCTGATAGGCTGTTATTTCGCAGAGAACCAACATCCTAAAATCACCGACAACTCTCGTGGAGTCTACTAAAAATTTACTACCAGGAGTAATCCAGGTACCTACTGTTTATAGGACTAGGTGGTAGGCAGGAATAGGCACCTTTCGGTGTGGATAAAACAGAAAGAGAAAAGAAAAAGACAAAGAACAAAATAAAATGCACCAGACAGACGTATGTTTAAGAGTTAAGCGCTTCAAACTCTGGAGTGGTACGGAAATCATGCCACTTCTGCCAAGTCTGAAAGTGAGAGACAGAGCGCTGGTGGACTATAGCCATCGACTCTTCCATGTCGTATATATGTGACATAAACCAGCGCTATCGGTCTCGACGCTGTGGAGGACGAGGAGACCAGAGACTCGAAAGGGGTCAATTCCTTGGACAGATGTAGGGAGTGTTTATTTTTGCTAAAATAGTGCTGCAGCTAAAGATAGTCCCACTTTGACCGTAAGTACCTGGCGTCTACTGTGACCAAATCTTCATACTGTCTTAGTTGACCCGATACCATCATGTTTTTAAACGGGACACCCAAGTCCCCATCACCTCCCAGTCTACCCAAAAAGGATGGCTGCAATCCCAGAGCGAAATCCTTGTTCCCTACTACTGGCGTCAATGGCCCATTTCTAGAGAACAGGCCAGTCCTGGCAAGGTACCTGTCCAAGGTACGCAATAGCTCCCCTACCATAGGTAAGGACTTGGATGCCATCCTACTGCCTGGTGGCCTAGGCGCCCAAGGGAGGGAGATCAATGGTAGTTTAGTCTGGGCTGCATCTAACTGTATCCACCTCTTGTCCGATGGGGTATGAGCGATGTCAAGTAACCTCGCCAAGGTTGCAGCCATGTAATAGAAGAAGCAATCCGGTAAAGCCAACCCCCCATTATTTTTACGTTGTACCAGGATGTGGCGTGCCACCCTTGGCCCTCTCGAAGCCCAGACAAAATTTCTTAAAGCAAACATTTAAATCTCGAAATAGCGTCTTAGGGGGGGGGGGGTACAGGGTAGCGTTTGATATAAGTACAGTAAGCGGGGTAGTACATTCATTTTCAAGACATTGATTCTCCCTAGCCAGGACAGCCACTTTCCCTCCCATGTGTTCAAGTCTCGTCTTATAGTTTGTAAGAGGGGAACATAGTTCATGGCATATATTTGCGTTATGTCCGAGGGTATCATTATACCCAGGTATTTAATTGCCCTAGGTTGTCAGGTAAAGCCAAAAGAGGACTGCAAGTCTTGTAAGGTGCTGCTATCAAGAGATACGTTCAACGCCGTGCTCTTAGTGAGGTTGATCTTAAAATTGCTATGTCGGCTATATTCCTCAATAGTGGACATCAGTACCGGCAGGGAGATACGAGGTTGCGTGATGTATAACAGTACATAGTCTGCGAAAGCGGAGCATTTGACGTGATGTGCCCCGACCTGTATGCCGCTGATGTCCGGGTTACGCCTAAATCGCCTGTAGAAAATGCTTCATGGTTAAGGCATAGAGAAGGGGAGATAGGGGGCAGCCCTGTCTGGTACCGTTGTTTATTTTAAAAGTAGAGGATAGCTGACCGTTTATCCAAACCCTAGCTTGCGGGCCCAAATAAAGCGCTTTTATACTTTGCAGCATGGATGGGCCTACTCCAATCTGCTCCAGAGTCTTCCACATAAATCCCCAGTCCACCCGGTCAAAGGCCTTCTCAGCATCAAGTGAGAGCAACATGCAGGGGAGTGAAGCCCGCTTTGCATGGTCTATAAGAGAGAAAGATTTCAGAGAGTGTTGTCTCGGGCCTCTCTGGTGGGGACAAAGCCAACCTGATCCGGGTGGACTAGGGACCCCAACAGGCCTCCCAACCTATTCGCCAAGAGTTTTGCGTATATTTTTGCATCTGTGTTTATCAAGGAGATAGGTCGGTAGCTAGTGCACAATTGTGGATCCTTGCCCTCTTTGGGAATAACAGTGATATGAGCTAGTAAAAACTCAGGTGGTGTCGGTGCCCCTCCAGACAGCGCCTGTAAGGAACGTAACAATGTTGGAGAAATCCTGTCGGACAGAGACTTATAAAAGGCTGCTGTGAACCCGTCTGGACCCGGGCTCTTACCCATTGGCAGTTGTTTAATTACATTCGTTAATTCCTCTAATGTAAAGGGGGATTCTAATAGCTCAATATCTGCGGTGGCCAACGTGGGAAGAGCTGTGTCTAGCACATACAGCGTCAGTGAGCGAGGTTCCCCAAACGGGCTCTGGGGTTCCGTCGGAGCGGGGAGGTTGTACAATGCTCTATAATATTGCAGGAAAGCCTCCGCTATCTTTTCCGAGGTATGTACTGCTACCCCCGCCTCATCTTTGATCGAAGGGATATAGGAGGCTGACATCCGGTTTTTAAGCGCTAGGGCCAATGTTCTTCCGGGTTTATTTCCCCATTCATACATGGAGCGGGAAAATATTTGGCGCAAGCGAGCATATTTTTAATTGAGCACATGCTGAATTTCCTGTCTTTTTAGGAGTAATTTTTGTAGTGCATCTGCCTGCAGTGTACATTTATGTTGTGTTTCCTGCGCGTGCAGTTCAGCAAGCAGGGAGAGGAGTTTAGCGCTCACCTCTTTTTTGAGTCGCGCTCCATGCTTTATAAGGATCCCTCTCAACAAGCATTTGAGTGCTTCCCATTTAATTGGCGGGGAGGTAGAATCATCAGCATGATCCTGTTCAAAGTGCGTCACTGCTCTCAAGATCAAGCTTACATAAGGAGTCTTGTAGGAGTGACTCATTGAGCCTCCATGTGAAAGAACCCCCTCTGCTTGGGGAGTAAGGTGATTGCACAGAAGACAGGTGCATGATCCGACAACAAAATATTCCCAATACGTGACGAGGTAATTTGAGGAAGCAAACTATGGTTCGACAAAATGTAATCAATCCTGCTATAAGAGTTATGAACGTGGGAAAAGAAGGTGTAGTCCCTGTCCGACAGGGTGCGCCAATCTCCATACATCGCAGAGCTGCATGTCATGGAAGAGTTTTTTTATCTTATTCAGCTTATTATGTGCAATGCTAGATCTCCCAGATGAGGTGTCCCAGGATGTGTTAAGGGGTATGTTAAAGTCACCGCATAAAAGCAGGCTCCCTTTCTTGAAGACTTGCAGTGCTTCTAGTGTCTTGATTAAAAATGCAACCCGATTTATATTTGGGGCGTATAAACTCGCAATCGTGTATATTTGCTCCCCTATCTCACAGGTAAGGAAGAGAAAACATGTGTCGGGATCCGTTTGGACCTGAAGGACTTTGTGGGGGGAGAGATTTGTGAATAAAAATAGAGACCCCTTTTGTTTTACCCTCTGGATTAGTACTAGGATACATGGATGTATAATATCTGTTCTTCATGTCAGGAAAATGGTCTGTGTGGAAGTGGGTTTCTTGTAGGCACACAATATGTGCTTTCTGCTTGTGCATTGCATAAAGGACTTGGGACCTCTTCTGGGGGACATTGAACCCCTGTACATTAAACGAGGCCACATTGATATCAGTCATCCTGTTAAGAAGCGAGCACCCTAAACCACGTCTGTCTTTTAAAAACTAAACAAAAAAATAAAAAATATAGTAAGGTAAAGTAATGGAACAAAAAGGGCAAGGTAAAAGGAGAGGTGAGGAAAAGGAACAAAAACAAGCGACAGTAGATACTGTCAGCAGGATAATAAGTGAAGCGCACTCGTGCTAATTCTTTACTAGTAAACTAGTTTAGACCCTATGGGGGGGGGTCACAGAAGACTAGACCAGAGAACAATTACTCCCTCCGAAGGACCAGGTCTAACCCTATAAGTCAAACAGTAACATATGAAACAGGAGAATGCAAATGACATTAAGGAGAAAGAAAAAAACATTGGTATAAATATGCAATCACATCAGCGGCCGTAGCATATTCACCCACTGGAAGCTGATAAAGAAACGGGAGTGAGGAGTCAGTGATCCCGGGGTCGTCTCGGCGGAGTGGCAGGTCTGCGACGCAGGCGCTGTGGTCTCGGCGATGATGGTCGCTCAGGAGCAATCCTCAGATCCCAAGAGGCGGCAGAAGACGACGTGCCCGGTGGCTCTCGAAGGAAGCCTTCCCAGGCCGGCAGAGACATCCGCGGCAGTTCTAATTCTCGTAAAAAAGTAGGAAGCTCTTCCAGTACCGCAATGCTTGACATCGTGTTTCCCTATTTTACATGGAGAGCAAAAGGAAATCCCCGTCTATAAGGAATGTTCCGGGACTGGAGAACCGATAATGGTTTCAAAATTGCTCTTTGTCGCATGGTTCGCCGCGAGAGATCTGGAAACAGTGAGATCGTTGCTCCATCGAAATCAATGGTCGTAAGAGCTCTTGCTTGCTGCATAATTTCCTCTTTGACTGCGAAGTAATGGATACGGCAAATTACGTCCCGGGGTCTGCTGGGATCATTGCTGCGGGCTCTGAGCGCTCGATGGTCTCGATCAATTTCGATGTGGGACTCCACAGGTTTCTTCATGAGGCCATTGAAGATTCCTCTAAGGGTGGGAAGGAGGTCAGCCGTGTGTGTCGCTTCTGGAAGGCCGCGCACTCGTATGTTATTCCTTCGATTTCTATTCTCCAAATCGTCTTGTTGTGACGCCAGAAATAGTTGTTGTGCAGCTTGAGTCTCAGTGACTCTTTCCAACTCCTGTACGGATTGCGAGATATGGCTTTTAAACTCCTCCAAGTCGTCTACTCGGGCATGTAGCGCCGTGACCTCACCTTGTACTCTTTGAAGATCTTGACGCCAAGCTGCTTTAAGGTCTGCAACCAATAGAGACATGTCGTTCTTTGTGGGTAGGAGGGCAAGTGGTGCTTGTAGCTCCGGGTGTCCCCTCAGGGTAAGTGCTGCTTCATCAGGAGGGGGCAGCCCCTGCATGGATCTCGCTCCCACGGCCGTTTTAGGTGGCCAGTGACCACGGTGATCGCGACCTGGCTCCCTGACAGGTAAGGGGTTTGCCTCCACACATGAAAAGCCCCTCTCTCTACTAATGCCTGGTAAGGGGCTTGGTTTAGGTGCATACAGCGTTTTCTTCGCCGGTGGGCTCAGGACTCTGTCGGCATCTCCTGGGCGTATCGGGGAGTGCGCTGGACTAACAGGGGGAGAAGGCGATGTATGCTGTACCAGATAATGTGCAGGGGAGGTTGCCACGTGGTCCTGCGGCTGGGGAGCTGTAACCGCCGCCGCCCAGTCTCGCTGTCCCGTGGGCTGGTGAAGGCGTTGATTCCGCTCTCCTTCCCCCCTCTCTGAGGGCTGATCGTCGGGGCAGGGGCCCTGGTCCGACTCACCCTCCACCGAGGTTGTCCCCAGGCTTGGCTCCATTTCTGGATGAGGCGCCTCCGCCTCCATCTCATGGTCCAGGCAAGATGGCGCCTGCAGGCCTACCAACCCGGCACCCTCTTCGTCCGGATCTGCCAGCTCCTGGAGCGGCTGAAAAAAGTTGCGGATGGGTACGTCCGAAGTGCCCGGTGTCTGTGGGCATTTGAGGGAGCTACGGGTCTTAGCTTTCCCCATTTCAGCTGTGTAATCTCCGGTTATTCACGGACCTGGCCTGGAGCTCTCTTTAGGTGCGTCCGCTCTCCAGTGCGCCTAGCCATGCCCCCTCTGTTGATACTTTCTCATATATACACACAAAAGTGACAGAATAAAAAGCGCTTATAAACATAGAAATCTCCACGTTACACACCAAGGGTCTCCTGCCCGACCCAGAGTTTCATCTTGTCCAGCTTCTTCTGGGGCATGGCTAAAGCGTGCGCTGCTCTCATTAAATACACATTGTACAACACATCGTCAGACACATCTGCATCTATACACATAGAACACCTATACTAAAACAATCAGCAGGTTTTACATTAATAATGCAATAAAAGATCTTTCCTCCTTCCACCGCTCTTCATTAATAACAGATTATAGTGTAACATCTGAAAAGAAACTGAGTATACAGCAGAAAAAGTCCATTGCGATAAGACATTGTTCACACTTACTCTACTGCAGACAGATTATAGATTCATATGATTCTGTGAAAACAAATTCACATCAGCAATCCACTCTATTGCAAACAACTTCTTTGCAATGACACTTTGCTAAACCCCATAAAACATGGCAAATTAATAAGCATAATAGCAAAGTACTGCACACAATAGTCCTGTTCACACCTAATTTCTGTGAACCAACGTACACTTTTTTTTTTTATGGTCAGTCCACACTGTTACGATCAATTATTCACGATAGCTAGTTAATAATGGCAATAAATTACATCCTAAGCCATAATTTACTATGCTTCCATCAATATAGTTTTCCCACCCAAAGAACATATTTAGCACATATTTGCTCAAATATCCCAATATATCTCAAAAAGAGTTCCAAAATATTCATCTCCCAATCAAGTAACACCCCAATACATACCAATAATGTGCTCAACCTCATTTCACATCCCTTCCACTTATTTTTATTCACTCTGTCAGAAGGTTTATTAGTCATCGAGGGAGATAGGCAACCTATTCCCAAAGGCATACACAAGTGTCTAATGATCATGCCCTGTACGATGCGTCACAAGAACGTCAGGGGGAGCATCCTCCTCCCTTCCACCCGACAATGCAGCCAAAGACACCTAGTGGCATTCTTTCTACTGTTTACAAGTGGCAGCATACTGGCACGTTATACCCCAACCTTCCACTGTACCACACACAACGAGCAGTAGGCGTGGTATGCTAATACTCTTGACCCTAGTTTAACCCATTAAGGATGCAGCCTTGTTTTAGCCTTAAAGAGGCTCTGTCACCAGATTTTGCAACCCCTATCTGCTATTGCAGCAGATAGGCGCTGCAATGTAGATTACAGTAACGTTTTTATTTTTAAAAAACGAGCATTTTTGGCCAAGTTATGACCATTTTTGTAGTTATGCAAATGAGGCTTGCAAAAGTCCAAGTGGGCGTGTATTATGTGCGTACATCGGGGCGTTTTTAATACTTTTACTAGCTGTGCGTTCTGATGAGAAGTATCATCCACTTCTCTTCAGAACGCCCAGCTTCTGCCTGATCACGCTGTGACGTCACTCACAGGTCCTGCATCGTGTCAGACGAGCGAGGACACATCGGCACCAGAGGCTACAGTTGATTCTGCAGCAGCATCAGCGTTTGCAGGTAAGTAGCTACATCGACTTACCTGCTAACGCCGATGCTGCTGCAGAATCAACTGAAGCCTCTGGTGCCGATGTGTCCGACACGATGCAGGACCTGTGAGTGACGTCACAGATCTGCACTGCCAGAAGCTGGGCGTTCTGAAGAGAAGTGGATGATACTTCTCGTCAGAGCGCCCAGCTAGTAAAATTATTAAAAACGCCCCGATGTGCGCACATAATACACGCCCACTTGGACTTTTACTTTTAAACACACCCACTTGGACTTTTGCAAGCCTCATTTGCATAACTACAAAAATGGTCATAACTTGGCCAACAATGCTTGTTTTTTAAAAATAAAAAAGTCACTGTAATCTACATTGCAGCGCCTATCTGCTGCAATAGCAGATAGGGGTTTCAAAATCTGGTGACAGAGCCTCTTTAAGGCTCAGACCCCATTTTTCAAATCTGACATATTTCACTTTATGTGGTAACGTCGGAATGCTTAAACCTATCCAAGCGATTCTGAGATTATTTTCTCATGACACATTGGGCTTCATGTTCGTGGTAAAATTTGGTCAATCTATTCAGTGTTTATTGGTGAAAAATAGCAAAATGTAGAGAAAATTTTGAAAAAATAACATTTTTCAGAATTTAAATGCATCTGCTTGTAAAACAGACGGTTATACCACCCAAAATAGTTACTAGTTCACATTTCCCATATGTTTACTTTAAATTGGCATCATTTTTTGAACACTTATTTTTCTTGGACGTTACAAGGCTTAGAACACAAACAGCAATTTCTCATATTTTTAAGAAAATTTCAAAAGCCTATTTTTTAAGGTACCTGTTCAGTTCTGAAGTGGCTTTGAGGGGCCTATGTATTAGAAACCCCCATAAAACACCCCATTTAAAAAAAAATAAAAAACGCTTTTGCTCGCTGCATCTAAGGGGTTAATCGGCTGGATCGGAGGCTAGCTCTGTTCCTGGCCGTTACATTAGGGTGTCAGCTGACAGGGACAGGGCCTAAAAGGCTTCCGTGCCTGGCAGAACAGGAAGCCACTGTTAGGCCTCCAGTTGCCATGGCAACCACCGGCATCTCTGTGCCCGCGACAAGACTCTAGGACGCCGACAAGCTAGGAACCACCTAGATGCAGCGATTGCTTGATTGCTGCATCTAAGGGGGTTAATTGGCAGGATCGGAGCCTAGCTCCGATCCTGGCCGTTGAAGCGGGATGTCAGCTGTAATATACACCTGAAACCCACTGGTGATGGCGCTAGCTCTGGTGCAGTTACGTGAGAAGGCACTAACACATTAGCGCTGATGACGTAACTGTACATGATTGGGCAGGAAGGGGGTTAAACATTAAAATAAGAATAAAATCTGTTAATTGTGTTGCAAAACCACAGATTGATGCAGCCAGAGAGATGCCTGAGGAGCATGTGATTAATCCTATCAAAACTGCCTCCCCAACAACTAGCGGGCACCTCACAACTTCAGAAGCTTGTCTTTTATGGGACAAGCAGTAGTTTTTATTGGTAACATTTTTGACCTCTTCGTATTGTTTTTTTTTTTTTTTTTTTTTTTTTTAGAAGAGGTGGTGACCAAAAACAGCATTTCTGGAATTGTTCAAGACTTTTTTTTTTTTTGCAGTTCGTATGCCATAAATGACACGTGGACTTTATTCTGCGGGTCGATACATTTACGATGTTACAAAATTGATATAGGTCTTAGAATCATTTGAAAAAACTAATCAAATTAGTTTTCTTTATCACTATATTGTAAGAGCCATAACTTTTTATATTTGTGCTTGGATTAAGCTGTGTGAAGGCTTGTTTTTGCGGGACAGGCTTTAGTTTTATTAGTACCATTTTGGGGTAAATGCGACTTTTTGATCACATTCCATTTCATGGGAGGTGAGGTGACCTAAAAATAGCATTTCTGCATTGTTTTTCATAAATAAAATTTTTAACATCATTCACCATGCGGAATAAATCACATAATAGTTTTACAGTGCGGGTCGTTACTGTTTGTTTTTGGGTTTTGAACTTGAAACTTTTTTTTTGTCCCACTAAAGGGACTTTAAGGCCTAAACCCCTGATCACTGTTATAATACATTGCACTACTTATTTAGTGCAACGTATTACAACTGTCAGTTTTACACTTATAGGAAGCCTTATTAGGACCTTCTGTACATGGCAGAACTGGAGGCGGATGGGCTACAAACCACTTCGATGGCAAGGTCGCTATGGACAGCGGCATCTAAGGGGTTAAACAACCGTACAGCTAACACCTGCTGCTTATGCCGCAGGCTCACCAGTGGGTGTCAGGCTCGGGAACCACTTGCTGGCAGGGCTATGCATATATGGCGGATGTCCGGAAGGGGGTTTAAGGCTATGTTCACACGGAGTATTTTGCCGAGTTTTTTGACGTGGAAACCGCGTCGCAAAACTCGGCAAAAACGGCCCGAAAACGCCTCCCATTGATTTCAATGGGAGGCATCAGCGTCTTTTTCCCGCGAGCAGTAAAACTGCCTCGCGGGAAAAAGAAGCGACATGCCCTATCTTCGGGCGCTTCCGCCTCTGACCTCCCATTGACTTCAATGGGAGGCAGAGAAAGCGTATTTCGTGCTGTTTTATGCCCGCGGCGCTCAATGGCCTAGGGCGAAAAACAGCGCGAAAATCGCCGTGCAGGGAGAGGAATATCTGCCTCAAACTTCCAAACGGAATTTTGAGGCAGATATTCCTCCTGCAAAATACCCCGTGTGAACATAGACTAAAAGGGAATATTTAAAAGAATTGTCAACACTATTCGTAGATTATTTTGTTGCTTGCCTTCGTCAGATTCCCATTAAAACAAGCTAAAATATATTCCAAAAAAAAAAAAAAAAAGACTGCTGCATCTCCTATTTTTTGTGTCCACTCCTGTGCTTGCCTAAAAAAAACAGTTTGTGTGATCCTGGCTTAAGGATTATTATTTTTTTAATTTAGGAGTAAAACCACTAAGGAGCTCTTAGGCCCCATGCACACGAACATAAAAACGTCCGTAATCACGGGCCGTAATTACGGCCCCATAGACTTCTATTGGCCACGGGTACCTCCCCATATGCTTACGGGAAGGTGCCCGGGCCGTTATAGAACATGTCCTATTTTAGGCCGTAATTACAGCACGGGCAGGCCCATTGAAGTATATGGGGCTCCCGTAATTACGGGTGACTACGTGTGTGTACCCGTAATTACGGGAGCGTTGCTAGGCGACGTCAGTGGATAGTCACTGTCCAGGGTGCTGAAAGAGTTAAACGATAGGCAGTAACTCTTTCAGCACCCTGGACAGTGACTTCCGATCACAATCTAGATCAACCTGTAAAAGAAAACAAAATTAAAAAACAACGACGTTCATACTTACCCAGAACTCCCTGCTTCTTCCTCCAGTCCGGCCTCCTGGGATGACGTTTCTGCCCATGTGACCGCTACAGTCAATCACAGGCTGCAGCGGTCACAAGGATTGCCGCGTCATCCAGGGAGGTCGGGCTGGATGTCGAAAGAGGGACGCGTCACCAAGACTACGGCCGGGTAAGTATGAATTTATTTTATTTTTACTACGGAAAGGGCTGTCCCTTCTCTCCATCCTGCACTGACAGAGAGAAGGGGCTGCCGATTAGTGCAGTGCAATTTTGCAGCAAAAACATGCCTGCAAATACTGGTGCAATACGGGTCGAATACGTGTGACCAAGGACCCGTATTTACGGACAGTAAAAAATAAGTTTGTGTGCATGGGGCCTGAGTATCCAAAACAGAGCTCCTTAACCAAGGCATATTCATCATTGTTGAATAGGTTTATGAACTGATCTGTTCTGAAAAACACAGAGGCATAACTTGAAGCTCTTGGGCCCTAATGCAATATCTGTGACAGAGAGCCTCACCTATCATCTAGCATTTATAATACTGGTGTCTTATGTGGCAGAGGGACCCCGCTACCTATGCACCCCTATTGCTACGTCCTTCGTAGAATGCACCTCTAATCTGCTCTTCTTCTTGAGTGAAACATGGGAAATTACTCCCTAGCTATAAGTATATTGTATTTTTACTTTCTCTATAAAACAGCCGAACCTGAGCAGTTTAATAGTTGATAACAGCAGGCCCCGACTGACAATCTCTAATTTCTGTCACTTTACAGAAGAACCGCTCTGTTGAACTATGAGTGGGCCATTTAAGCCCCACAGGGGAACCTGTCACTATTTACGAAGGAGGATTGCTTTTATACAGCATAGTTGTAAAACGTATCCACTTTTCTGCTCCAAGCGGCTGTCACAGAAATTTGACAGGAACAGTCCAAATTCATTTATACACTATATGGCCAAAAAGTATGTGAACGTCCCTCCTAATTATGGAGTTCTAGCGTTTAAGCCATACCAATTGCAGGCATGCATATGCTATAAATGGGTGATAGATCAGGTCTCCGACCCGCACCTATATATCGAAAATGAGGGCCACACGTCCTGGTGTGACGGGGACTAGGTTGTCAAAAAAATAAATAAATTAAAAACCCATTTTCCCCCTTACAAATTGCTTTACTATTAAAAAGAACCAAAATTAAGCAAAAAAGTTACACATATTTGGTATGGTCGCGTCCATAACAACCCCAACTATAAAGCTATTACATTATTTAACCCACACGGTGAACGCCGTAAAAAATAATTGCTGTTTTCTCTGAATCCTGACTTTATAAAAATGTGATAAAAAGTGATCAAAAAGTCGCATCTACTCCAAAATAGTACCGATAAAAACTACATGTCATCCCGCAAAAAAAAAAAAAAAAAAAGCCCATACAACTGCATGGGCGAAAAAAAGAAAAAACAAACAGTTATGGCTCTTCAAATATGGAGAAACAAAAGCAAATATTTTGAAAAAAAAAAAGTGTTTTTGCTGTGTAAAAGTAGTAAAACATACAAAATCTATACAAATTTGATATTGTTGCAATTGTAAAAGCCCGCTGAATAAAAGTTAGTGTGTAATTTATACCACACAGTAAGTGGCGTAGATTTAGGATGCAAAAAAGGAGTGGCAAAGTTTGTTTTTGTTCTATTCCCCCCCAAAAAAAGTTAAATATGTACCCCAAAATGGTGGTATTAAAAAAATACAACTTGTCCCGCAAAAAACAAAGACCCTATACAGCCATGTCGACGCAAAAATAAATAAGTTTTAGCTCTTGGTATGAAACGATGGAAGAAACGTAAAAAATACCTTGGTCATTAAGGTTTAAAAAAGGCTGGTCATTAAGGCTGGGTTCACACAGAGTTTGACGAGTTTGACGAGGAAACCGCGCCGCAAAACTCGCCAAAAACCGGCCGAAAATGCCTCCCATTGATTCCAATGGGAGGCGGTTTTCTTCCGCGAGCAGTAAAACCGGCTCGCGGGAGAAAGGGACATGCCCTATCTTCGCGCGGTTAAGCCTCTGACCTCCCATTGACATCAATGGGAGGCAGAGAAAGCGTATTTTGCGGCGTTTTATGCCAAAAACGCTGCGAAAATTGGCGTGCAGGCTGAGGAAAATCTGCCTCAAACTTCAAAACAGAATTTTGAGGCAGATTTCCACCTGCAAAAAAAACTCAGTGGGAACCCAGCCTAAGGGGTTAAAGAAGACCTGTCACTAGGTTATGTGAGTTGAACTGGGTAACGGACCTGAATAGCGCTGATTCCAGTGGTGTTTTACTTCCTTTTTTCTTTTTTTTTTTTTTACAGACCCCCGTTCCAAAGATATGGCCCACTGTTGTGTTGGCTATGTATATGCTAAGTAGCTAACACAACAGTGGGCCATATCTCTGAAACGGGGGTCCATTAAAAAAAAAAAAGATGCTCGAATCAGGGAGACCGTGCTATTGAGGACAGTAAACAAGTCTAACTTAGGCCCCATGCACACGAATGTAAAAACGCCCGTAATTACGGCCCCATAGACTTCCATTAGCCACGGGTACCTCCCGTTATGCTTACAGGAAGGTTCCCGGGATGTTAAAAAACATAGAACATGTCCTATTTTAGGCCGTAATTACGGCACGGGCAGGCCCATGGAAGTCTGTGGGGCTCCCGTAATTACGGGTGACTACGTGTATGCACCCGTAATTACGGGAGTATTGCTAGGCGATGTCAGTGGATAGTCACTGTCCAGGGTGCTGAAAGAGTTAAACGATCGGCACAAACTCTTTAAGCACAATGGACAGTGACTTCCGATCACAATATACAGTAGATCAACGTGTAAATAAAATAGAAGTTCATACTTACCCGGAACTCCTTGCTTCTTCCTCCAGTCCGGTCTCCCGGGATGACGTTTCAGCCCATGTGACCGCTGAAGCCAATCACAGGCTGCAGCGGTCACATGGACTGCCGCGTCATCCAGGGAGGTCGGGCTAGATGTCGAAAGAGGGACGCGCCACCAAGACAACAGCCGGGTAAGTATTAATTTCTTTTGCTTTTACTACGGAAAGGGCTTCCCCTTCTCTTTATCCTGCACTGATAGAGAGAAGGGGCTGCCGATTAGTGCAGTGCAATTTTGCAGCGAAAACGTACCCGTAAATACGAGAGGAATACTGGTGACACCGGACCCGTATTTACGGGCATGGGTCCGTAAATACTGGTGCAATACGTGTGACCAAGGACCCGTATTTACGGGAGGAAAAAAAATACGTTCGTGTGCATGAGGCCTTAGCGGACCTAGTGACAGCTCCTCTAAAAGCATTTATAGAAAAAGTAGAAGTTGGGGGAAGTCCACATTAGCAATTACTCCATCAGTTAAGGCTCCTTTAAAGATTAAATGAATGTCAGTCGAACTTGCTGATTTGGGCAAGGTCATCTAAAAAGGTGTATAGGGTGTCCCAACCCCCCCTGCCGGCAGACGGAGGAAAGAATGATCAAGGCACGTTGGCCACCTTTTGATAAAAACTCCACATTGCTCTGGTTCTTGACAGTGCAAAATAAAAAAATAAAATGCCAAATCCATAATATCGGCGAGACTTATAATTTAATTAACGATGACACTGGGAGCTTGGGAATCCCTACGCAAACAGCACTGATTCAAGTCGACAAAGACAGTGGCAGTAAATTAAATTCTGCTGTCACCGGCCCATCTGTTACATTTGATTAATGATTTCTATATTAATTCTGCTGGAGTTTAGATAAGGCACTTGTGTTTTCTGCCTTTTAGCTTTTCATTCAAATTGGCAAATGTGAACGTGAAGAGGTTCGTTCCTGAGGCACAGTTATTCTTAGTTTAAGTAATCCATGATGTTGCTGTAGCAGAAAAGGTCTCCAACAAGACTGGAGCAGAGAAAAGAGGCCTCACGTCCTGTGACGTCACCTCAATTAACGTTTAGAAGAAAAACACAGGATGAATCGGAACTACTTTAACCCTACTCTGTCTTACAGGCTGTGGGGCTTGGCAGACTCCCGAAAGAAGCCAGGTCTACAAAGTAGCGCATGAAGTAGGATAGAAACTAGGGATGTCCCAATACCAGAATTTGGACTTAGATACCGATACTGTTTGTAGTATTGCGATTTCGATACCAAAACGAGACTTTGCCAACAGTAATAAGTAAAAAAAAAAAAAAAAAAAAAAAAAGTTCTTCCATTTTCTGATGTGAGGCGCATGGTGTGATGAATTTAAAGAGAACCTTTCACCTCCCCATACATGTGCAGCTGAATGCAGCATGTAATGGGGAGGGCCTAACAAACCCTGGGGCACTTTATATTTTTTTCTACCTCCCTCCGTTATTTAGATATTGGTGCCATTATATTTGGCGCCTGATATTTAAATAACCCCCTGAACAGTTAACAGGGCGTGTACTGGCAAGGGGGCGTGTTACTTTGGCTGTGACACTGTCCAATCAGATATGGACAGTGCCACAGCAGGAGAGAGAGAGAGCGATTGCAGTCTTTTCATCCGAACAGGCAACAGGGCGTGCCTCTGCGACGGACAGGTCTGTGGAGAGGATCTCTTCAGCTCGTGAGAGATCAGTCTTGTTTTGTCTGCCGAACTGGCAAGTGGGCGTGTCTCTGCTACGGACAGTATAAGCGCTCCCCAGCTCCTAAATGTAAGATGGGTAAAACCCATTTAAGGATCCAAATACAGATGTGACATACAAGGTCTTGCACAGACGAAAATAGTGCAGGACAAGTATCAGCGACGTTCACAGCTGGAAACACACAGAACCTAATAAAATGTACACACCTTAAGGGTATGTGCACACGACCTATTTTCAGACGTAATGGAGGCGTATTACACCTCTAATTACGCCTGAAAATATGGCTCCAATACGTCTGCAAGCATCTGGCCGTTGCCTGCAATGGGTTTTACGATATTCTGTGCAGACGAGGTGTAGTTTTACGCATCGCTGTCAAAAGACAGCACGTAAAATTACACCCGCGTCAAAGAAGTGCAGGACACTTCTTGGGACGTATTTGGAGCCGTTTTTCATGGACTCCAATGAAGACCAGCTCCAATTACGTCCATAAAAGACGCCGCGAAAAACTTCTGAAATCCAAGAGCCGTTTTCTCCTGAAAACAGCTCTGTAATTTCAGACGTATTTTGCGCTGTCGTGTGAACATACCCTTATACAGATAAGGGAGTTAGATAGATAGGCCTACTACACCCCAGAGCACACATCCCCCATATGTAAATATAGGTATATTATAACTGGGGATGCACAACAAAAAAAAATTCAAGTGAAGATAAGAGCGGTTTGTTTTTAGGACAATGAAATATTTACAATGTGACGTAGAACAGCTGAAAAATGAGGCAGCACCATCTCCTAATCACCAACCAGAGAATGTGAAACTTACATTTGTGCCAATCTAATAAAACAAAGGGCAATGAGCGGTCCTAAACACAAATGATGGTCTAACAGATTATTGGGTTGGATACTTGTCCTTGAGCCCTAGGAAGACAACAGAAAAATGGTTTTACGTGTTTAACTCTTCATTGCTTTGATGTTGTAGTTTGTTGATGCCACCTGCATCGATTTAACCCCTTACCGACAAGTGATGGACATATTAGTTACAGGTGGTTGCTAGCTTCCAGATCAGGATGGATATATCCATCACAATGATCTTGTCGAAACTGCCTAGTGTCAGAGAGAACTCGCAGGGGGCAGCCGCACCTGGCCAAAACCACGCCTTCACAGTGTGGCAGATGGCTGGACGATTTTTCCGGTAATACCACAGTTTTACCAACAAAACTGTGCAACCATTCACCACTACTCTAAAGTTGAACACAAGCTTCTAAAGCTACCTCTTCTCTAATTGCCCAGAATACTGTAGAGGGCCACGTACATATGGACAGACCAAGAAGTCAATTGTAGAGAAGCGACAGGGGCAGAAAAACACACATATATCTTTACGTGTGTGTGTGTGTGTGTGTGTGATATATATATATTATGCCCCTACCTTTATAACAACTGTGTGTATATATAATCATGTGCATTTGTTTGGAATTGCACCCCAATATAAAGATGTAACGCTTTTGCTGCACCCTAGATACATTTAAAAAAAAAATAATCACACAAACATACACACAAGGCTTTGTTCACATAATGTTATGAGACTACGTTCGGCGCATAAGCCATAGAAATTTCCTAGGTTATAAGTGGCATATGTGATCCATAGACCCCATGCAGGTAGCTGGATCTGTTATGCAGCAGGGGCCATTACTCCCCTTCCCTATCCCAGAACAGCAGTGGAGATGCCAAAAGTTCTAAGTTAGTTTTTTTTAATATACAAAATAAAACATTTTAGAAAAATAATTAAAAACGTTTCCAGTATTTCCTCGAAAGTATTTTTTTTTTCTTACATAATTGGTATAGTTGGGTTTGTAAAAAGTCCAAACTATTCTAATATTTTACTCAACCTTCACAGTAAACGCCGTAAGAAAATAAAAACGCCAGAATTGAAACTTTTTGGTTACATCAGCTCCGCAAAAATTGAATAAAAAGTGATCAAATTACAGTTAGCCCCACAAAAAAAATAAGCCTTTATATAAACACAGCTCCATTGACGGGAAAATAAAACAAACGTTTTGGCTCTCAGAATTTTTTATTTTTTTTCTTCTTTACAAAATAGCTTTTTCTTGGCCAAAAACAGTAAAACATAAAAACGATATAAATTTTTGTATTGCTGTAAACTTATTGAACCGCAGAAAAAAAAATTTGAACGTTTCGTTTTTATCGTACAGTTAATGGAGAAAAATGAAGCCCAAAAAACAAACAGGTAGAGTTGCTGTTTTTTCCCCCATTACACCTTACAAAGGTTGTTGCAGTTTATATGGTACATTAAAATACTCGTCCCGCTAAAAAATAATGCATGACAAGGTCAAAAGTTACTGCGGCGCCGAGGGGTTAATACATTTATAACAATCCAATAAAATAATAAAAATGGCTTCAAATGTGAATCTTTTGGATATTAACTTTCTAAACACCTGCAGCTGAAGATCAAGACTGGAGCGTGCATAGGTTTTCCAGTTGTCAAAAGAGGTTTATTTTATTCTCTCCCAAATGTGTTGTCCATATGGCATTTCAGATTTTATTCCTGTATTTTAAAAAGCAGTAGTGTGACCTTCTACCCTGCACAGGGCCCCATTTTTTTCTGCTGCCTTTAAATTATATACGTAGATAGTAATTTGTAGACATAATCCGGGATATCGGGTACGTAAAATATTACATTCCCAGTCAATAAAACAAAGAAATAACAAAAAAACTAAAACAAAAAAAAAACAATATTAGATTCACATCCACACGACAGGGTTTCCCAGCCGGGTGCCGGCCGTTCATAAATCGGCCAGCACCCGGCTGCATTAGGAACAGTAGACCCCTAATGGGGCTATTCACACGACCGATTTTTTGGATGGGCGGGAAAACCAGCCGTCAAATATGGGACATGCCCTATTTTCGTCCGGATACCCGGCCCCCATAGAAGTCTATGGGGCCGGGTAATACACGGCCATCACCGGAATGTGTCCCGAGTGATGGCCGGGTCTACCGTCGCTCGCGCTCTCTCTCCTCCTCCTCCTCACAGTGCAGAGTGCATGTGAGGAGGAGGAGGAGGGTCTTTTTTTGCTCCCTGCAGGAGTCGGAATCCCCAATCCCCGGCCGGGGATTGGGGATTCCGCTACAGGAGAAGTGAGTGACTACACTGTCCATATGTGGACGCAGCGAAGTCACTCACTTCTGCAGCGGAATCCCCGACTCTATGGCCGGGGATGCCGCTACAGGAGAAGTGAGTGACTACACTGTCCATATATGGACACCGTGACGTCACTCACTTCTGAAGCGGAATTCCCGACCTGTGGCAGGGAATTCCTCTGCAGGAGAAGTCAGTGACTACAGTCCATATATGGACATTGAAGTCAGCGACTTCTACTGGAAGGGGGTGGGGGATGCGTGCAACCTACAGGGGGCAGGGTGGCATCACCTGCAGGGGGCAGGGTGGCATCACCTGCAGGGGGCAGGGTGACATTATCTACAAAGGGCTGTGTGTGGCAACAAATTTAAATTAAATTCATCCGATTTTAAATCGGGTCCAAATCGGCCGATTTTCCCGGCTGACACTCAGACCCTGTCGTGTGAATGAGGCCTAAGGGTTAGTTCACACAGAGTTCTTTGACGCTTTAGGGTATGTTCACACGTGCACGTCCGTTACGGCTGAAATTACAGAGCGGTTTTCAGGCGAAAATAGCTCCTGAATTTCAGATGTAATAGCATGTGCAGGCGTTTTTTGCAGCATAATTACGGACATGATTGGAGCTGTTTTTCTATGGAGTCAATGGAAAACGGCTCCAATTACATCCCAAGAAGTGACATGCACTTCTTTGACGCGGGCATCTTTTTTTATGCGCCATCTTTTGACAGCGGCGCGTAAAAAAAATGACCGTCTGCACAGTACATCGTAAAACCAATTCAAATGAATGGGCAGATGTTTGCAGACGCTTTCAAGCAGTATTTTCAGCCGTAATTCCAAGCGTAAAACGTCCGTAAATAGTGCGTGTGAACATACCGTAATTGTGTTGCAGAAACTTTGTCGGGGAAAGCGACAAAGAAAAAACAGCCAAAATCGCCTCCCATTAATTTCAATGGGAGGCAGAGGCATTTTTTTTTTTCCCGGGCGGCGTTTTGGCTGTTTTCAGGGAAAGAAAAGCAGCATGTCCTTTCTTGTCACAGTTTCCGCTTCTGAGCTCCTATTGAAATCAATGGAGGCAGAAAAAAAAACAGCGGCGCTCCTTTGAGCTATTTTAGCTGCATTTTTTTACCCCGTTCCTTGCATTAGCTTCAATGACAGCAGGTGAAAAACGCAGCAAATAAAAAAAAGCAGGCAGTTGAAAATCTGCCTCAAAATTCCTGAAGGTATCCGAGGCAAAAAAAAAAAAGAACACGTGTAAATCGAGCCTAATTTTAGCATCACAATAAACCACACACGACAACAAGTCCATGCAATGCATTAAAGAGGCTCTGACACCAGATTTTGCAACCCCTATCTGCTATTGCAGCAGATCGGCGCTGCAATGTAGATAAGAGTAACGTTTTTATTTTTAAAAAACGAGCATTTTTGGCCAAGTTATGACCATTTTTGTATTTATGCAAATGAGGCTTGCAAAAGTACATCTGGGCGTGTTGAAAAGTAAAAGTACAACTGGGCGTGTATTATGTGTGTTACATCGGGGCGTGTTTACTTCTTTTACTAGCTGGGCGTTCTGACGAGAAGTATCATCCACTTCTCTTCAGAACGCCCAGCTTCTGGCAGTGCAGACACAGCGTGTTCTCGAGAGATCACGCTGTGACGTCACTCACTTCCTGCCCCAGGTCCTGCATCGTGTCGGACCAGCGAGGACACATCGGCACCAGAGGCTACAGTTGATTCTGCAGCAGCATCGGCGTTTGCAGGTAAGTCGATGTAGCTACTTACCTGCAAACGCTGATGCTGCTGCAGAATCAAATGTAGCCTCTGGTGCCGATGTGGCCGACACGATGCAGGACCTGGGGCAGGAAGTGAGTGACGTCACAGCGTGATCTCTCGAGAACACGTTGTGTCTGCACTGCCAGAAGCTGGGTGTTAACGAACAGAAGTGGATGATGCTGATTCGTCAGCATCATACACTCCCATTCCTAACGCCCAGCTAGTAAAAGAAGTAAAAACGCCCCGATGTACGCACATAATACACGCCCAGTTGTACTTTTACTGTAAACACGACCAGTTGTACTTTTGCAAGCCTCATTTGCATAAATACAAAAATGGTCATAACTTGGCCAAAAATGCTCGTTTAAAAATAAAAACGTTACTGTAATCTACATTGCAGCGCCGATCTGCTGCAATAGCAGATAGGGGGTTGCAAAATCTGGTGACAGAGCCTCTTTAAATAGTTATTCCAATCTAAGGCCCCATGCACACGAACATTTTTGGGGGCCACAATTCACCAGCACTAACACAAGACTTTCTGTGAATGGAGGCAATCTGAGTGTATTCTGCTTTACAGAAAACCTTTCAGCTCCCCATACATGTACAGCTAAGTACAGCATGTAATGGGGAGGGCTGAACAAACCCTGGGGCACGTTAAAAACAAAAAAATTATACCTCCCTCCGTTATTTAGATATTGGTGCCGTTATATTTGGCGCCCGATATTTAAATAACCCCCTAAACTGTCAACGGAGAGTGTACTGGCAAGGGGGCGTGTTACTATGGCTGTGACACTGTCCAATCAGATATGGACAGTGTTGCAGCAAGAGCGAGGAGAACGTGTTTGTGCGCGCGTGCACACGCTCTCACTGTTACTCTTCAGCTTTCAAGATTAGTCTTCTGCCGAACTGGCAAGGGGGCGTGTGTCTGCTACGGACAGTGTAAGCGCTCCCCAGCTCTTACACTGTCTATAGCAGTGACACGCCCCCTTGCCAGTTCAGCAGACAAAGTACAAGACTGATCTCTCACAAGACCTGGAGATGAGAGCGCGCTCTCCTCTCCACAGCTCTTACACTGTCCGTAGCAGAGACACACCCCCTTGCCAGTTCAGCTTTGAAGATCAGTCTTTTTTCCTGAAGAGTGAGAGCGTGCGCGCGCACAATCGCTCTCCTCGCTCTTGCTGTGGCACTGTCCATATCTGATTGGACAGTGTCACAGCCATAGTAACACGCCCCCTTGCCAGTACACGCCCCATTGACAGTTCAGGGGGTTATTTAAATATTGGGTGCCAAATATAACGGCACCTATATCTTAATAATGGAGGGAGGTAGAAAAAAAAAATATTAAGTGCCCCAGGGTTTGTGCAGTCCCTCACCATCACATGCTTCATTCAGCTGCACATGTATGGGGAGGTGAAAGGTTCTCTTTAACCCCTTCCCGACATTTGCCGTACATGTACGTCATGGAAAGCATTGACTTCCCGCATCTTGCCGTACATGTACGCCAAATGTTTGGGACCGGCTCAGAAGCTGAGCCGGTCCCATCATCACCGGATCTCAGCTGTATCTTACAGCTGACATCCGGCTGTAACGGCGGGGACCGAAATTAGCTTCGATCCCCGCCATTAACCCCTTAAGTGCAGCGCTCAAACGCGATCGCTGCACTTAAGGTGTTTGCAGCTCATCGGAACCCCAGTAATGAAATTGCCGGGGTTCCGGTGGCTGCAATGGCAACCGGAGGCCTAATACTGGCCTCCCGGTCTGCCTAGCACCGAAGCCGGTCAAGATCCGCCCGGCGGCGGAGCCTGATCGGCTTCCGTAGCTGCCGGCAAGATGGCGCCGGGTCAGGAGCTGATCCGGCGTCATCAGCGGTGGAAGTCAGCTGTATGTTACAGCTGACATCCACCTGTAACGGCAGGAACCGGAGCTAGCTCCGATCCCTGCCATTAACCCCTTCGATGCAGCAATCGAAAGCGATTGCTGCATCGTAGCGGTTACTAGCAGATCGCCAGCCCTGACAGTCAATCAGGACTGGCGACTGCTGTTATGGCAACAGGAGACACAATGGTCTCCTGCTCTGCCATTACGGAAGCCGATTTAGGCCCCGCCGGGAGGCGAAGCCTAATCGGCTTGCTGTCAGTGAATGACTGACAGATCTAATACATTGCACTACATAGGTAGTGCAATGTATTAGAAAAAAAAAAATCTGACCGTTGGACCTTCAAGTCCCCTAGTGGGACTTGAGAAAAAGTGTAAAAAAAAGTGCAAATAATGAAAGTTTGAAAGCAATAAAAGTTTCAAGTAATCAAATACAACACAATCCCCCTTTTACTCTTATCAAGTCCTTTATTATTGAAAAATAATAATAAACCATATGTATTTGGTATCGCCGCGACCGTAACGACCTGAGGTATCAAAATATTATATTATTTATTGCACGCGGTGAACAGCGTAAAAAAAAACGTAAAAAACGTTACCAGAGTTTGTTTTTTAGTCACTTTGCCCTACAAATGTTAGAATAAAAAGTGATCAAAAAGTTGCACGTATCCAAAAATGGTACCTATAAAAACTATAGCTCGTCCCGCAAAAAACAAGCCCTCATACACCTCCGTCGACAAAAAAATTAAAACGTTATGGTTCTCACAACTTGGCGACAGAAAAAATACATTCTTTTTACAAAAGTAATTTTATTGTGCAAAAAGTTGTAAAACATAAAAAAGTGCTATAAATTAGGTATCGCCGGAATCGTACTGACCCGCAGAATAAAGTTAACATGTAGTTTATAATGCGTGGTGAACGCTGTATAAAAAAAACAAAAAAAGCTGTGCCAGAATTGCGTTTTTTTGTTTACCTGGCATCCCAAAAAATAGGATAAAAGGTGATCAAAAAGTCACATGTACCCCAAAATGGTACCAATAATAACTACAGCTCGTCCCGCAACAAACCAGCCCTCATACCGCTACGTCTATGAAAAATAAAATTAGTTATGGCTCCAATAAGTCAGGAAATAAAAAAATATGCAGTTGTGCCCGAGGGGAACATTTCTTCTGTTTGAAGAGGCGATTTATCAAGGACCTAAAATTAGGGAACCAGGAAAGGGAGGGCCCAAACATATCCGCTGGAAGCGACGGTGCCCGTATTATACCAGGACAACACTTCCTAGCAAAATTCCTCAAACTACAAAGGCGCGGAGTGTGGATCAAAAGGGGGATAATAAAGGACGCCATATATAAGTGCGACACCGGCCTGTGCAGAAAGGATTGCTTCACAGCGTAACACACATCTATGGATTATTTTATTGTTTTTTTTTTACCCCATTATTATACCACCTGACTATGCCCCTTATATACTCCGCCCGGCTTACATATGCCCTACATTATAAACGGAAACACCAGTAAGACTCCAAACAAAACTACTACCAAGCAAAATCCACGCTCCAAAAGCCAAATGGCATTTCCTCCCATCTGAACCCTACAACGTCCCCAAACAGCAGTTTCCTTCAACATATATGGCATCGTCATACCCGGGAGAACCCTTTTAGCAATTTTTGGGGTGTGTGTCTCCAGTGGCATAAGCTGGGCACGACATATTTGCCACGGAATGGCATATCTAGGGAAAAATATACATTTTTAATTTGCACCATCCGCAGCGCATTCATTTATGGAAAAGACCTGTGGGGTGAAAATGCTCACTACACCCCTTAATAAATGCCTTGAGGGGTGCAGTTTCCATAATGGGGTCACTTCTCAGGGGTTTATTTTTATTATTTCACATCTGAGCCTCTGCAGTTGTGAACCAATACTTTGTAAATCGCCAAATTAGGCCTCAATTTGACATGGTACGCTTTCACTCCTGAGCCTGGTCGACTGTCCAGGCAAGAGATTAGGGCCACATGTAGGGTGTTTCTAAAACCAGGAAACCCAGCATAATAATTAGAGAGCTGTCTTGTTATGGTGGCACAAGCCGGGCACCACATATTGTCCACATATCCGTGGAAAAAATCCCATTTTCACTCTGCAACATCGAGTTCACACTAATTTCTACAAAACACCTGCAGGGTTAAAATGCTCACTTACACCCCTAGGTAAATGCATTGAGGTGTGTAGTTTCTAAAATTGGGTCACTTCTGGGGGGTTTCCACTGTTTTGGGCCCACAGGCGCCCAAAAACCAATCCAGCAACATCTGCACTCCAAATGGCGGTCCTTCCCTTCTGAGCCCTGCCGTGTGCCCAAACAGCAGTTTATGACCACATATGGGGTATTGCCGTACTCGGTAGAAATTGCTTTACAAATGTTGGGTTCTTTTTTTTCCTTTATTTGTTGCGAAAATGAAAACATTTGCGCTAACGCTACGTCTTATTGAAGAAAAAGGATTGTTTTTATTTTCACTGCCCAATTCTAATAAATTCTATGAAACATCTGTGGGGTCAAAATGCTCACTACGCCCCTAGATGAATTCCTCAAGAGGTGTAGTTTCCTAAATGGTGTCACTTTTTGGGCGTTTTCATTGTTTTTTCCCCTCAGGGGCTTTGCAAATGTGACATGGCCTCCGCAAACCATTCATGCTCAATGTGATCTCCAAAAGCCAAATAGCGCTCTTTCCCTTCTAAGCCACGCCGTGTCTCCAAACAGCCGTTTATTACCACATGTGGGGCATTGTTTTACTCGGGAGAAATTGCTTTACAAATTTTGTGGTGCTTTTTCTCCTTCAGTCCTTATGGAAATGAGAAAAAATTAGCTAAACCTACATTTTCTTTGAAAAAATTTAGATTGTCATTTTCAGGGCCTATTTCCAATAATTTATGCAAAAAACCTGTTGGGTCAAAACGCTCACTATACCCCTAGATAATTTCCTCAATGGGTGTAGTTTCCAAAATGGGGTCACTTGTGGGGGGTTTCCACTGTTTTGTCCCCTCAGGGGCTTTGTAAATGTGACAAGGCCTCCGCAAACCATTCCTACTAAACTTGAGCTCCAAAAGCCAAATAGCGCTCTTTCCCTTCTCAGCCACACCGTGTCTCCAAACAACCGTTTATTATCACATGTGGGGTATTGTTTTACTCGGGAGAAATTGCTTTACAAATTTTACGGTGCTTTTTCTTCTTTAGTCCTTGTGGAAATGAGAAAAAAAAAAAATCGCTAAACCTACATTTTCTTTGAAGAAATGTGGATTTTAATTTTCACGGCCTACTTCCAATAATTTCTGTAAAAAAACTGTGCGGTCAAAATGCTCACTGTACCCCTAGATAATTTCCTTGAGGTGTGTAGTTTCCCAGATGGGGTCACTTTTGGGGGATTTTGACTGTTTTGGCACTGCAAGAGCCCTTCAAACCTGACATGGTGCCTAAAATTTATTCTAACAAAAATAAGGCCCCAAAATCCACTAGGTGCTCCTTTGCTTCTGAGGCCGGTGCTTCAGTCCAGTAGTACGCTACGGCCACATGTGGGATATTTCCTAAAACTGCAGAAACTGGGCAACAAATATTGAGTTGCATTTCTCTGGTAAAACCTTCTGTGTTATAAAAAAAAAAATTGTACAAAAAATTTATTTCTGCAAAAAAATATGAAATTTGTACATTTCACCTCTACTTTGCTTTAATTCCTGTGACATGTGTAAAGGGTTAAGACATTTTCTAAATGCTGTTTTTAATACTTTGAGGGGTGAAGTTTTTAAAATGGGGTTACTTTTTGGGGGTTTCTAATATATAAGGCCCTCAAAACCACTTCACAACTGAACTGGCCCCTGTAAAAATGGCCTTTTGAAATTTTCTTGAAAAGGTGAGAAATTGCTGCTAAAGTTCTAAGCCTTGTGAGGTCATAGAAAAATAAAAGGATGTTCAAAAAACGATGCCAATCTAAAGTAGACACATGGGGGATGTTAATTAGCAACAATTTTGTGTGGTATAACTGCCTGTCTTACAAGCAGATACATTTAAATTGAGAAAAATGCAAATTTTTGCAATTTTTCGCTAAATTTTGGTGTTTTTCACAATTAAATACTGAACATATCGAGCAAATTTTGCCAGTAACTTAAAGTCCAATGTGTCACAAGAAAACAATCTCAGAATCGCTTGGATAGGTGAAAGCATTCCGGAGTTATTACCACATAAAGTGACACATGTCAGATTTAAAAAATGAGGCCCGGTCAGGAAGGTCAAAAGTGGCTAAAGAGGGAAGGGGTTAAAAGCCAACAAGTAACATAATATTAGTCATGTAATACACTGCAAAAGAACACACACAAGGCAAACAGTGTTACCCATCTATTCTGGATATAATGTTACCAATGCAGAAATGGTCTGGAAGGTAAAAATACAAAAATTAAGAAAAATTAAGAAATTAACCCTATTGCTCCCAACAACAACAACAACATTTTTATAGGGCATCTGGTTTCTAGAACATCCCGTGCTAGTGATAATGGAGGGTTCCCACCACTGCCTCAAGTCATAGCAATCAGATGCTATCTGGATTGGATTCCCTGCAGCGTCCCAGGAAGGAAGACCCCACATTACAGGGTACCCATGGATAACATTAGGCGTCCATTGAATCCATTGTTTTCAAAGGACCCTCTGTAGTTTTGCAAGCAGATCTCTATATTAGATGAACAAGAGAGCATATCTAAAGCAGACAGCCCCTTTAAGAATTTCCTCACTCTATAATGGGTCATTACAAACTAAGCACATAGGGTTAAACAATGAGCTGTAAACAAAAGGGTGCATACTGTGTCCCATCCCCAAGAACTGAACTTTCATGAACCCTACATTAGAAAGTTTATACACTTCTAGTGATCTTCTCTTAAATAGGTACGGTCGCATCAACAAACTTTGCAATAATTAATAGTATGCGCGAATATTAGAAACTTTGTAATATATCTTATAACAGAAAAGTGCCTCTTTCTCCACTTATCAGGATCCTTTCTTCCTCCCTCTTAGAGCTCATTCAGATTTTCGATTCTCACATCCTGATGCTGTCCGAGTGTAGAACGTATAGAGCGTATAGTTAATGGGCCAACTCAGACATCAGTCATGGAAAAAAGAAATATAGAATTGCAACATGCTCCATCTTTGATCGTTTTTCTCGTAGGAATGGCACACAGAAGTCAATAGGTCTCCGTGAAAAACAGACGCTGTCCGTTCCATTTTTTTCCCGGATGGTTGCCTGGAGACACTTGAGAAGCGAAGCCATTAAGTCGAGCCAGAGCAGCGTGTCCAGAAAAGAACACTAGTTCAGAAGACAAAAATATGCACAAGAAATATCTCACAATTCGCTCTATGCAAAAGATGGTCCGTGCGGAAACATCGGACATACGAATGAGCCAATTGACTTTGTTCTTGTGCTGTCAGTTATACACTAAATACTGCTACTAAATTTTCTAAGCTCACAGAAGGATCGGGTTACAGCTGCAAATAGAAGTCTATGGAGAGGGGAGGAAGAAGTAGAGGGGGCAGAGTGAGAGAGAGACACAGAGATGCTGCTGTAGCTTCTACTAAGGGTATGTTCACACACTAGACTTAAAACGTCTGAAAATACGGAGCTGTTTTCAAGGGAAAACAGTTCCTGATTTTCAGACATTTTTAAAGCCACTTGCGATTTTCACTGCATTCTTCGCAGCCGTTTTTGGAGCTTTTTTTCAATAGAGTCTATGAAAAACAGCTCCAAAAATGCCCCAAGAAGTGTCCTGCACTTCTTTCTCACGGGCGTTTTTTTACTCGGCCGTTTTTCAAAACGACCGCATAAAAAAACAGCCCATCGGAACAGAATGCCGTTTTCCCCATTGATTTCAATGGGCAGATGTTTGGAGGCGTTCTGCTTCTGATTTTTTGGCCGTTTACGGAAATCGGCCGAAAACACTCTGCGTGAACATACCCGAAGTGTTTTCTCTCATCCAGTTCTGATTCACAGCTACACCTCTAATTACTGTTGTAGGATCTCCATGTTGTTGCTGCAGCTGCTTATTAGGGTATGTTCACATGGCCTATTTTCGGCCCGTAAGCAGGACACTTCTTGGGACGTTTTTTGGAGCCGTTTCATAGACCATTGAAAAAAGCTCCAAAAACGGCCGTAGAAAACGCCGCGAAAATCGGGAGTAGCACAAAAAACAACTCCGTATTTTGAGATGTTTTCGAGTTTGTAGCACACCTTTAGGGTATGTACACACACACACAAAGATTGGGGAGCAGGATGTTCTCTTCTCTATGTGTGCAATGTCTGAGAGACAAGAAAGCAGTTAGGGTATGTTCACACGAGGTCATTACATCCGTAATTGACGGACGTATTTTGGCCGCAAGTCCCGTACCGAACACAGTGCAGGGAGCCGGGCTCCTAGCATCATAGTTATGTACGACGCTAGGAGTCCCTGCCTCGCTGCCGGACAACTGTCCCATACTGTAATCATGTTTTCAGTACGGGACAGTAGTTCCACGGAGAGGCAGGGACTCCTAGCGTAGTACATAACTATGATGCGAGGAGCCCAGCTCCCTGCACTGTGTTCGGTCCGATACTTGTGGCCGAAATACGTCCGTCAATTACGAACGTAATGACCTCGTGTGAACATACCCTTAGGCTTTACCAACAAGCTCAGGGAAAAGTGAGAATTAGACATATAGTCTCCAGAGTGAAAAACTGCTAAAAAAAATAAATAAAAATTGTGAGTCACCTGAAGCAACAGGTATGCTTTAACCCTGTTTGTTTAAGGCGTCACACGACAGCTGCTGCAGATCTACAGTTCCAGTCCGTAGGAATACATGGATTCATGTGTCAGATGCATGTACATGTGATTTTCATACGACTGTCGCGGAACAAATAAATTTCTATTAATCCTAAAAGGTCCAGAAATTCCAGTAATCTGTTATGCAGCCAAAATTAATCCTGTGCCGTGCTATTCAATTACCAAATAATCCAACGCTGGTGACAGCAGCAGTAGTTGCTGTAACCGTGTAGGCTCCAAGTTGAGGTCCACATTACAGAAGCATGGACAGGATTTGGGTGTCAGGACCTAAAACATTGGTGCTGCCAACACAAGCTACAGCGACATTATGTCCGTCTGCGGAAACTGCAAAACCCCCGCAACGTAATAGTACTTCACAGGGCTTTGTAAATATGTTGCTTTACTTCTCTTGTGCGGATCCTCCGTCAGGCGCCCTATAGACACATTTAGCGTGTATGTTTGGAGTTTTCCCGATATACACGCTACACGTTTTGTGAACTAAGCTTTTTACTCCAGAGCTGTATTCACAATTTAGCAAAATCCTCTGATCGCTCAATGCGCTAAAATTGCTCTGTTGATTGGCATTTCTCAGGCACTGTACAATAAACTGGATGTAGGAAAATGTAACTATACTACTACTACTACTACTACTACAGCATAGGAGTTCATCTGAGCTATAAGGCTAGGTCCACATGGGAAGGAAATGCTGAAGGTTTTTAGTAGAAGTAAAAACTGCAGTCTCATCCACATGCTGCTGAACATTTTTTTGAATGAAAATTAGAGCAGGTTACGGATTTTTTTCATTCTGCAGCATGCTCATTCTGTTGTGGCTGTTCACAGCAGAGCTGATTATTTTTCAATGTAGAAGGGGTGAGATCTGCAAAAAATTTGCAAAATTGTTGAGGAAAAAAAAAAAACCAGTGTGAGTAGGTACCTTTTGGCTGGATTCACACATCGCATATTTGTTGCAAAAGATCTGCTACATGTGGGATATGGGATTGACTGACCATGTCAACAACAACCAGCAAAATTGAGAACGCAGCTCTGGAGTATAAGGACCCCTGCCAACTTAGCGCAAAGGATACAGAATTTCCCTCCAGAGTTTTCGTGCGTACAGCCTGCAGCGTTTATGCTAGATAAATTGACATGCTGCAGAATCCGCATCACAGATCAATTTTCACACGTGTTTTCTGCAGCGCGTGGATGAGATTTGTTTAAATCTCATTAACCTTGCTGCTACTGTAATCCGCATAAATATTTTGCTGCAGGTACGCAACGTGTATGGGAGCCCTAAGGGTGGAATCACACGAGGGACATTTTGTTGCAGAAATTTCTGCAACTTCCAAATCGGTTTCATTCTTCTAAAGCGTGAGGGGGGCATGTCTGCCACAAGAAAATAGATTTCTGCAAGTTCCATTCATATAAATGGAACTCATTTTTAGTCGCAAAAATTTCTGCAACAAAACCTGCCGTGTGTGAATACACCCTATTCACACATGCAGTTCTATGCGGTCTTCAGAGCCATACAGGAGTGAACACAAAAGTAAGGAGCTGTATCAGTCTTTGTTATACCTTTTCATCCTTTTGGATCCACTTCTAGCATTGGTTCAAAAAACTACACCAAACGAGTGTGTGTGATCATGGCCTAACACTCAGAACCAGTACAAGATAAGTAAAGCATTTACAACGTTACTCATCTACTTAGGTCAAGTATCTCTCTCATATATATATATATATATATATATATACACTGTAAAATAGTGTTCAAAAGCTCGTTAAAATATATGGTCGGCCAACCATCCTGATACTTGTTTGAGGTTTCTTTTTATGTGACAGGAATGAGTTTCCCGTAAAAAATTTTTTTATCAAACTGTAGCAAAATGATTGTAGATTTAAGATCCACACTGCTATAAGGGAGGTTTCACACATAGCATCTTTGGGAAAAATGCAGGAGTTTTTGCAACTTGTTTTTCGTAATTCTTTTTGCCAAAAAAAACACTGCGGCCAAATGTTAGCGAGGAGTCTAGTCAAATATAGAACGCACTACAGACAACGCTTTTTGTTTGTGCCTCTTTTCTGGGCTTTTGGTGCGGTTTAGGGGTCAGCGGTATGGTTATGCTCTGGGTATGAGAAAGCCTACGGACAAATGTTTGCTAGGAATCGGAAAAAAACAAAAAAAAAAAACGCATGGACCATTGAAAAACAAAAGGCTTTAAGATTTTTTTTTTTGAGGCTGAAAAGTTTGTGGGAAGGAAATCTAAAGGGTTAACAAAGATCAATTAACAAAAATCACTTAAATGATGGTAAACGCAGAATAAATGCCATAGGAATGAGCACCCTTCATTTCTGCCATAGGCCTTCTGCCCCCTTGAACTACCAAAACGTCAATAGGGAAACAAATGTTGCACAACTTGAGTTACCGATCACTCTTCTCAAGGGCAAGAAGTAGCCACCTGGCTCTAGCCTTAGCTACATGACATATCATGGCTCCATCAGCCTCAACAGAACATCCATGACATATGGCACGCTCTGGTATATTATACTACAAAGGTAGTAGGTACCGCAACCAAAGAAGCGGCAGCAGAATACAGGTGACAGTCCCAAGCATTGGTCACTCAGTGCTGCGGGTCACACACCCTCCCGGCACGCCGCACAGCAAGTACCTGAATATCTTGACGATGAGGCAGGCGATGAGGAAGGTGCTGAAGCCGCACACGAAGATGAAGACGCTCTTGATGGTGGGCATGTATTGCCCTATATTGTTGAAGCGGGTCACGCTGGCAGTGTCGTTGCCCTCTGTGGCCGGAGTGTGCAGGGTACCATTACTGGACATAAGGGAGAGGGATTCATCCAGCTCCCGCCTGTACACTGCGCTGCCCACAGCGGCACAAAACAGCAGGCAGGCACAGCAGCGCAGCAGGACGGATCTCATCTTTTGCCGCCCTCTAGTACCACAGCGCTGGGGTAATGTGCACTGAAAGCTGCTGCCAGCTGAGCGGTGCCCTCGCGTGTCTGCCCCCCTAGTAGTACGCTGTGCAGTCCCGGCAGCTGGATCCTGGTCTCGGCTAGAGCTCTCCTCACACTGCAGGAAATGGGAGCTGGAACCCGGAAGGGTTTTTACACCACGTTGCAATGAATCATTTGATGAGGGGCACAGGGGAGGGCTGAGGAGACAGGGCACTGACAGGATTACCCTGAGGGCTTATACCATCACTATAATTCTATGCTCCTTATAACCTTCTCTGCCATCCCTCCTACACTATTACTACTACGACTATTATTACTCCTACCATAGATATTACCAGTACAAGCATTACTATTCATTATTAATAGAATTACTGCTAATATTCAATATTATTACTTCATGGGGTCATAAAAAAAATCCCTCTCCAAAGCAATACTATATTATTATTATTATTATTATTATTATTATTATTATTATTATTATTATTATCATATTTTTATTATCAGTCTTTTTTTATCAATTATTATTTTATCATCATCATTATTTATTTTTATTTGATAATGTCACAAGCTGTTTTGTCTTTCGCACAGACATTATATTATTTTTATTACTACTAATAATAATATTATGCTTCATACCCTCTTCTTTAAAGCCATCTCAAGGCTATGTTCACACGGGGTATTTTGCAGGAGGAATATCTGCCTCAAAATTTTTGGAAGTTTGAGGCAGATATTCCTCTCCCTGCACGCCGATTTTCACGGCGATTTTCGTGCCGTTTTTCGCCCGCGGCCATTGAGCGTTGCGGGCATAAAACAGCGCGAAATACGCTTTCTCTGCCTCCCATTGAAGTCAATGGGAGGTCAGAGGCGGAAGCGCCCGAAGATAGTGCATGTCGCTTCTTTTTCCCGCGAGGCAGTAAAACTGCCTCGCGGGAAAAAGACGCCGACGCCTCCCATTGAAATCAATGGGAGGCGTTTCTCGGGCCGTTTTTGACCGAGTTTTGCGACGCGGTTTCCGCGTCAAAAAACTCGGCAAAATACTCCGTGTGAACATAGCCTAATAAATGTTCACACGGAGTATTTTGCAGGCAGAATTTCTGCCTCAAACTTCAGTTTGGAAGTTTGAGGCAGATTTTCCTCTCCCTGCACGCCGATTTTCGCGGCATTTTTCGCCCGCGGCCATTAGGCGCTGCGGGCATAAAACACCGCGAAATACTCTTTCTCTGCCTCCCATTGAAGTCAATGGGAGGTCAGAGGCGGAAACGCCCGAAGATAGGGCATGTCGCGTTGTTCTCCCGCGAGCCGGTTTTACCGCTCGCGGGAGAAAACCGCCCCCACCTCCCATTGAAATCAACAGGAGGCATTTTCAGGCCGTCTTTGACTAGCTTTTTGGCGCGGTTTCCGCGTCCAAAAACTCTGTGTGAACTTAGGGTCTTAATGCAGAAACCGGTGGGAATCAGTGTAAAAAACAGCCGAAATCGCCCCCATTGATTTCCATGGGAGGCAGGGGCGTTTTTATCTTGCGCAGGTTTTAGCTGCTCGCGGGAAAAAAAAAGTGGCATGTTCTTTCTTGCCGCCGTTTCTGCCTCTGACCTCCCATTGAAAGTAGGGTATGTTCACACGGCCTATTTACGGACGTAATTCGGGCGTTTTTGCCCCGAATTACGTCTGAAAATAGCGCCTCAATAGCGCTGACAAACATCTGCCCATTGAAAGCAATGGGCAGACGTTTGTCTGTTCACACGAGGCGTATATTTACGCGCCGCTGTCAAATGACGGTGCGTAAATAGACGCCCGCGTAGAAGAAGTGACCTGTCACTTCTTTGGCCGTAATTGGAGCCGCTATTCATTGACTCCAATGAATAGCAGCGCTAATTACGGCCGTAATTGACGCGGCGTTCAAGCGCCTGCACATGCCGGTACGGCTGAAATTACGGGGATGTTTTCAGGCTGAAACATCCCCGTAATTTCAGCCGTAACGGACGCCCTCGTGTGAACATACCCTTAATAGTAGGCAGAAAAAACCCACAGCACTAATATCTGCGCGTTTTTCACAGTGTTTTTTTTCCCTTGGTCCTTGCAATAGCTTCAATGGCCGCAGGTGAAAAATGCAGCAAAAACTGTGGGAAAAATTCGTAAAGGAATTCTGAGGCAGATTTTTTTCTCCCTGCAAAAAAACTCAGTGTGAACAGGGCATCACACATTTTTCCTGGCATTTCCGTTGCGGCCAGATGTTAGCTAGAAGTCAATGAAGAAATATAAAGTGCACAATCAATATGATGTATTTTTAGTTTTCTCTGAATTTAGTGGCGTTTTTTCTCCCATAGACCTCCATACGTTTTTTTCCTCTTCAAAAAAAAGTGTCAATGAGTGTTGAATTATTTTTTTTTTTAGATGTTTTTAGAATAGATCATGCGTTGCAAAAATAAATCTTTGTATCGTATTATCTTTTAACCCCTTTAGCTCATTTTGGCCTTTAGGTCCAGCCACATTTTTTCAAATCTGACATGTCTCACTTTATGTGGTAATAACTCTGGAATGCTTTTACCTATCCAAGCGATTCTGAGATTGTTTTCTCATGACATATTGGACTCTATGTTAGTGTAAAAATGTGGTCGATAAAGGGGAAGTTCACTTGTTTTGACGAGTTTTTTGACGCGGAAACCATGCCGCAAAATGCGCCAAAAAACGGCTGAAAATGCCTCCTATTGATTTCAATGGGAGGCAGAGGCGTTTTTTTCCTGCGATGGAAAAACCGTCTCGCGGGAAAAATGCTGCAAAAATCGGCATGCAGGCAGAGGAAAATCTGCCTCAAAATTCCAAATGGAATTTTAACCCCTTAATGACCAGCCTATTTTGGACCTTAATGACCAAGCTATTTTTTACGTTTTTCAATCGTCGCATTCCAAGAGCTATAACCTTCTTATTTTTGCGTCGACATAGCTGTATAAGGTCTTGTTTTTTGCGGGACAAGTTGTATTTTTTAATAGCACCATTTTTAGGTACATATTATTTATTGATTAACTTTTTATTAACTTTTTTTTGGGGGGGAATAGAAAAAAATCTGAAATTTCGCCACTCTTTTTTGCCTCCTAAATCTACGCCGTTTACCGTGTGGTATAAATAACACAATAACTTTATTCAGCGGGTTGTTACGATTGCAACGATACCAAATTTGTATAGATTTTGTATGTTTTACTACTTTTACACAGTAAAAACGCTTTTTTTTCTAAATTATTTGTTTTTGTGTCTCCATATTTGAAGAGCCGTAACGTTTTTATTTTTTCGCCGATGCGGTTGTATGAGGGCTTTTTTTTTGCGGGACGACTTGTAGTTTTTATTGGTTCCATTTTGGAGTAGATGCGACTTTTTGATCACTTTTTATTACATTTTTTTAAAGTCAGTATTCACAGAAAACAGCAATTTTTCCATAGTTTTTTATTATTTTTTTTACGGCGTTCACCGTGCGGGTTAAATAATGTAATAGATTTATAGTCGGGGTCGTTACGGACGCGGCGATACCAAATATGTGTACCTTTTTAACTTTATTTTGTTTTTTTAATAGTAAAGCATTTTGTAAGGGGAAAAGCTGGGTTTTTCATTTTTTTCACATATTTTTTTTTTTTTAACTATATTAAACTTTTTTTTCATTTTTTTACTAGTCCCACTAGGGGACTATAATATGCGATTCTGCAATCGCATTTATAATACACTGCAATACTTTTGTATTGCAGTGTATTACTGCCTGGCCGTTTAACACGGACAGGCATCTGCTAGGTCATGCCTGCGGCATGATCTAGCAGGCATTCACTCCAGGCAGCCTGGGGGCCTTTATTAGACCCCCGGCTGCCATAGAAGACAAAGACACTCGGCGATCGTATCGCCGGGTGTCGGTGGGGGAGAGAGGGAGCTCCCTCCCTCTCTCCAAAACCACTCAGATGCGGTGCTCGCTATTGAGCACCGCATCTGAGGGGTTAAACGTGTGGGATCGATACTAATATCGATCTCACCCGGCAGAGCAGGGACGCCCCCAGCCCTCAGCTACCTCTGGCAGCTGAGAGCAGGGAGATTTGACAGCTCCCTGCTCTGTAAACTTATTCCGACGTAAAAAGTCTATGGCATCGGAATAAGGCCCGTTAGTGACCGACGTAGAAACACGATGGGCCGGTCACTAACGGCTTAAGGCAGATTTTCCTCCTGCAAAAAACTCTGTGTGAACCCAGCCAAATTCATTGCTTATTTGTGAAAAACACCAAATTTTAGAGAAAATTTGCAAAAATTATGTTTTTTCTAAATTTGAATGTATCTGCTTGTAAAACAGATAGTTAGGCTGGGTTCACACGACCTATTTTCAGACGTAATGGAGACATTTTTCGAATTACGTCTGAAAAAATGGCTCCAATACTTTGGCAAACATCTGCCCATTACTTTCAATGGGCTTTACGATGTACTGTGCCGACGACCTGTCATTTTACGCGTCGCTGTCAAAAGACGGCGCGTAAAGTTAAAGCCTCATCAAAAGAAGTGCAGGACACTTCTTGGGACGTAATTGGAGCCGTTTTTCATTGACTCCAATGAAGAACAGCTCCAAATTACGTCCGTAAAAGACGCCCCGCAAAACGCGAGTACATGCAATTACGTCTGAAATTCAGGAGCTGTTTTCTCCTGAAAACAGCTCTGCATTTCAGACGTAATTACAGTTATCGTGTGCACATACCCTAATACCACACAAAATAGTTACTAGTTAACATTTCCCATATGTCTACTTTATGTTTGAATCGTTTTTTGAACATCCTTTTATTTTTCTAGGACGTTACAAGGCTTATAAGTTTAGCAGCAATTTCTCACATTTTCTAGTGCTACACTATTTTTTACTATATTACTTTTTCAAGAAAATTTCAAAAGACTATTTTTTCAGGGACCAGTTCAGTTCTGAAGTGGCTTTGAGAGGCCCATGTATTAACAACCCATTTGAAAACCTGCACCTCAAAGTATTCAAAACAGCATTCAGAAACTGTTTTAACCCTTCAGGCGTTTCACAGGAATTAAGGAAAAGTAGAGGTGAAATTTAGAAATAAATTTTTTTTTGTCAAAATTAATTTGTAATACATTTTTTTCTGTAACACAGAAGGTTTTACTCAAGAAATGCAGTTTTTAGAAATATCCTAATGGACGCCGAGAAAAACACGAGTACTTGCAAAAACGTCTGAAATTCAGGAGCTGTTTTCGCCTGAAAACAGCTCTGTAATTTCAGACGTAATTTGTTAAGACGTGTGAACATACCCTAATTTCTACACTAAACAAATGGACTGCCCGAAAAATATGACAAAATAAATTTAGGTTAAATTGCACCCATTGCAATATTTTAGTCATGCTTTTGAATACTTTTTTAGGTGAAAAAAAAACCGTTATAGAATATAACGTTTCTAAAACGTTAGAAAATAAGCATACAAAAAACATTCCATTTGGAAAGTCAATATGCTGCCATGTATTTATTTTATCCATTTGATTTAGCTCAGGGTTTTTTTGTGGTGATTTTTCCCATTGAGTTCAAATGCACGCATGCAGTTTCCACTTAAAAAAAAGCACGCTAGGACAACAACAAAAATGTACCGACATATACTGCCCAACATATACTGCAGCATAATAAAGGGATAGGTCTGTTCTGCTATTAGCCAAAACGGCACAAAAATTTTGAGCGATTAGTCAAACGATTGAGGTGACAGATCCGATTTAAAAAATGTCATGTGTAAACTGTGTGAAAAAGATTATAAGGCATTATTACTCTTTCCTTTTCTATTTTTTAACCGGTTCAGGACCGGGCTATTTTGAGCCTTCAGGGCCAGACACCGTTTAGCCATTTTTAGCATGTGTTAGTTAAATGGCTATAACTTTTTTATTTGTTGGGCTAGCGACGTGATTTTTGCGTTGTTTTTTCCACAGACAATGCAGGTTTCTTTTTTTTAATCATTTTTATCCACATCCTTTTGCTATTTTAGAATCTTTAGGCTTAAAGTTTGAAAATAATAGTAAAAAAAAAAACTTTTTTACTTTTCAGCTATTTTTTTTTGGTAATAACATAGTTTTACCCTAAAATAGACCTTTTATTTGTGATCGTCATTGTCTACCATAAATTTTAATATATTACATGTCTATATTAGGGTAATTGGGTCCGGGCTAGCGTTACGACAATGATTGGCGGGGGGGAAACTTTTTTTTGGGGTGGGTATTTTATGTGTATTATTATGAATTTTTTTTTTGCACTTTACTTTACTTTTATTTTTTTATTACTATGGTCTGTCCCTCAAAGGTCAGAAAAGTCCATTGGGGGACTTTATATATATTTTTTTCTTTCTTTTACACCATGCTTTTCCACTATAACAGGGGCTGCACAGCAGCCCCAGTTACAGGGGAAATCAGCCCTCTAATAGTGACTATTGTCACTAAGAGGGGCTGTGCTGGGTCTAGTTAGACGGCATCCCGGCGATCATGTGACCAGTCACATGATCACCGGGACCAATAGAGACAGCGGCGCAGCCATTGCCTCTGTTCCTATACACAGCGCTCATTGAGCGCTGTGTAAAAGAGATCGGAGAAGACAGAAGGAGCGAAAGCTGCTTCTATCTTCTCCTCAGGGTCCCCGGCAGTCGCTGACTGCCGGAGACCCGACATTCAGCTGCCCGATCGCAACAGCATCGGGCAGCAAGCTAAAACCCGCGCCGTAAATAGTCTATGGCGCGGGTTTTAAGGACCCTGACCGCTGGCCGTAAATACACAGCCAGCGGTCGGGAACCTGTTAAATAATGGGTTTTTTTTCAATTTCAAGATTCTAATGGTTGACAAAATGTATCACAATATTTTTTAATGTGCAAGTTATTCTTATTGTAAAAGTATTCAGAGAAATGTATAGAAATCCCACCCATCCCCATTCCACATAAACTAGTGGTTCACGGATCCAGCCTTGCCCCAACTTATCTGACAATTATGGAAAAAAAACCTTTGACCTCTTTACTGTCAGTGACACAGTCCTCCTCACTGCAGTGAATTCTCAAATTAACTTTTTTATTTAGGATCACTGGCCAGGTATGTGGACAACTCAATAAGTGAGTGTCCATCAGACACCTATCCGCTAGTTAAATACAAAGGTAAAAATGTCTGTACTGCGCCCCTATTGATAATAGGGGCGCCCAATTGTGGACCCCATTGACATAATAGCGCTATTTTCCCAGTCAAATCTGACGTAAACAAAGCCTAAAAAATAGTAAGAACTGAAAATGTAAATAAATAAAATGAAAAAAATATTTATCTGACAGAAGAAAATCGTAGCATGCTTTATCGGACTCCATAAACCATGTGTGTAAGCCAGTAGTTATACAAAAAATAGACCCAGGCATCTGGTGGGCAACCATTTAAATCATCACTAACTCTAACTTGCCAGGAAGCAAGATAAAGCCCTTGTTTACGAGGTGTCCACTGACGTATATTGCCAAACTTAACCACACTTAAAGGGGTTAGCCAGTTTACTATTAAATTCTGTTAAATCGTGTATTGATGCAAAACAAGACACTTACTAATATGATGTCTTCATGCCTTCGGCCTTCGCCAGTTTGGGCAAGCCGCTATCCACCGCCGTCATGCCTGCCTTGTCCATGGCAGCGGGCGACATGGAGAGGTAGAAGAATCAGCTCGTCCGTACCTGAACGAGCCGGAACTTCCGGCCCCTCCTCTGTGCTTGCGCTGGTTTCTGACTTGCATAGGAACAGCGAAAGCGCAATGGATACTCTTCATTATGCGCGTGTGCGATCTTCCTGTCAGCTCAGGAAGATCGCACACGCAACTGACTAGAGCAGGGGTCTCAAACATGCGGCCCGCTAGTATAGGCTCTGCTCCGGACTCTGTGCAATCCCCTGACATCGCTCTCCATATATGGACAGCGATGTCAGGGGCTTTCCCAGAGCCGGAGTCCAGGGCAGAGAGCTAATATAGGCTCTGCTCTGGGACTCTGTGGAATCCCCTGATATCACTGTCCATATATGGACAATGATGTCTGGGGCTTCCCCAGAGCCGGAATTCCAGGCAGAGCGCTAGTATAGGCTCTGCTCTGGGACACTGGGGAATCCCCTGACATCGCTGTCCATATATGGACAGCGATGTCAGGGGCTTCCCCAGAGCCGGAGTCCCGGGCAGAGCGCTAGTGTAGGCTATGCTCCGGGACTCTGGGGAAGCCTCTGACATCATCATCATTAGTCCATTGACAGTTGACACTTGTTATTTTGTTTCATGTTCTGTAACAACATGGCGCATGCGCTTATAATAGTTCCTTATTGGCTGCTCACTAAGCATTCTGATTGGCTTGTGTAGATGCCTGTCAAAAGAGAAGATGGGATTGATCGAATTATTTAATTCAATCTACCTCTGCACTAACCAGCCCACCTGATGCCACAGTAGAGGTTATAAATGGAAGAAGAGTACAGGGGACTGCCATGGGGTCCTCTTGTGCACCTTCATATGCATGTTTACATCTGGGATGGTGGGAAGAATTTATTGTATATCCCCACCCTCTCTTTAGGAGATGCGCGGCTACCTGGCTCAGATACATGGATGATGTGCTCCTATGTTGGAAGGGATCGGTGGAATCCCTGGAAGAGTTTACTAAAGATCTCAATACGAATAGTTTGAATCTTTTCTTGACATTTACTTCAAGTGAGACTAATATCAGTTTTCTAGATTTGAATATTCACAGGGAAGGAAATCAGCTTATGACTACGACTTTCCGTAAACCAACGTCAGGAAATAGCCTTTTGGCAGCAAGTAGCCATCACCTACCTTCCCAAATTAAGCGAATCCCAATAAGTGAATTTCTTCGAATCAGACAAAACTGCTCTAGATTTGAAGACTTCAAAGGAGAGGCTCAAGACTTAACATCGCGCTTTTTAAATAGGGGATATCCTAAAAAAATTATTAAAAAAAGGGTATAACAGAGCCATAAGACAAGATAGGAGGGAAACTCTTGAAAGGGTTAAAAAAAAACAACATGATAATAGAGTACGGTTCATCTCAAGGTATGGTTCCCATTGGAATTTACTACGTAATTTAATGATTAAAAATTGGCCTCACCTAACTTTGGATAAAAGGATTGGTTCAATAGTAGGTGAGATACCAAGTATGGTTCCAAGAAAAGCCCCTACTTTAAAAGATATTCTAGTCAGTTCTGAATTTAAAAGAAAGACCATAGATAACGAAACATGGTTGAATAAACGGCCAAAGGGGATGTATATGTGTGGCTCTTGCAATTGTTGCAAATATGTTTTGAAATCCGATACCTTTTTTGACAGCGAACATAAAAGAGAATTTAAGGTTTATAATTTTATCAACTGTCGTTCAACTATGGTGGTGTATTCAATTATTTGTCCATGTGGTAAGCAGTATATTGGAAAAACGAAACGGGAGTTACTGATAAGAATTAGGGAACATCTTTCAGACATCACAAAGGGCGAAATGAAAAGCCCATTGGCAGCACATTTTAAATTACATCATGGACAATCAACCAAGGGCTTAAAATTTATGGGAATCTACCAACTTTTTGAGGATAGAAGGGGTGGGGATCGTAACCGTATTCTTTTACAGAAAGAAACGATGTGGATTTATACATTGGGAACCCTCAACCCTAGAGGTCTTAACAATGAAATAAAATTGAATATGTTTTTATGACATGCTGAATTAATAATCCCCTTCTATTTATTGGTGGTTGCGTCTTTGTGGTGTAATATGATTGCCCGTCTTTTGGATACCTCTAATGGATTGATTACCTTGTGACCTATTCTCAAATGGTTTGATTCGACCGAATCTAAGTAAATATATTTTTTCACTCCTTGAAAATAGGAGGGAATAGACTTATGGGATGAATAAAGAACTAACTGTTATGATTTTCTGCCTCCGAGTGGTGGGGACTGGGTCCCTACAGATTTTTATCTGTTTGGACCCGCTCCCTGCCCTTCGGAGACAAACATTAAAATCCTTTTTTTTTTTTTTTTCTTATTTATTATTTATGAAATTTTCTGTTATGTTTTATTTATTATAGACACTGCTGATCACTAATGGGTTTGTTAGGGATAAATGAATTTTTCTTAATTAAAAAAAATGGGAATTTACTTGCAATGTACTGTGTGTATATGTTTTGGTATTTTATATATATATATATATATATGTATATATATATGTATATTTCCGGATAAAAATGTATGATGAAATACTGAGGGGAATCTATAAATATGGATAAAACATGTGTATAATTGGATGTTTTGGATTTGAATCATTGGATTCTATGAGTACTTAATGTAATATTTTTACATATGGGTCCAGTTCCCTTTAAATTTGGCACTATAAAGATGCCAGACTTTACTGAACTCATGAAATGGCTCTGAGGAAATCCCGGTTCGGGATGAAACATGTCAGCTGATCAATTAGTCTACACCTGCCAGGTAGTGACGTCAACCTTGCCTCGTCTTGCAGTCTCCAGTGTTGCTAGAAAAAACCAACGTGGATACCAGCATATTACGATACCGACTCTCCAATGAGGAGTGTGTTCCATTGCTATAATTTGCTCACCTTGGGTGAAACCTCGGCTGCCCCCGAGTATAGGAAGATCCAAGCTATTCAACATAAGGATTGACCGTGGATGGAGTGGATATAAGGAGAACTTCCATGTGGGAATTGTGATCTGCCAATGATGAGATCGAAGGGGTGAAAAACCCGATTGATATATTTCTAAAATCTGCCTTAACCCTACAATTGCTCCAGGAGGAGGAACATAGTGAAAAAGAGTGAACTTTCAGTCCACCTTGAGTTGCGAGATCAACATAAAGATGAGTATTCAACTCTTTATCTATATTTGCATGGCTATTATATAAGAGGAGTTGCTCCTGTTGGTTTCGGACCAAAATTATAAAAGGAGGAAAAAGCAAAAAATGCAAGTGTGAACTGAGACCAATGGTGTCTGAATAAAAATTTAACTTGGATACCAGCATAGCAGGATTCCGACTCTTAAATGTAGGAGCGTGCTCCATTGCTTAAATTTGCTCACCTTTGGGTGAAATCTCGGCTGCCCCCGAGTATAGGAAGATTTAAAGATGAATATTTAACTGCCTATATATAATTGCATTGTTATCATACAAGAGGAACTGTTTCTGTTGGTTTCACTTAAAATTAGAAAAGAAGGAGGAAAAAGAAAGAAGAAAAAAAGCGCAAGTGTGAACGGAGACCAATGGTGTTTGGATAAAAAATCTTTAGAACCGGTTCTTATAGCTAATTTCTTGTATGGGTCTGATAATAGCTTGTGTATAGAACACATATTTCCTAGATATCTTATCATGACATGTCATTGTGTTTAGAGGTGGATACATTAATGGAAGTAATGTTATAAAAGTCTGAGTTGGTATCCTGATTGCTTAAATTTGCTCACCTTTGGGTGAAATCTCGGCTGCCCCCGAGTATAGGAAGATTTAAAGATGAATGTTTGACTCCTTATATACAATTGCATTGCTATCATACAAGAGGAACTGTCTCTGTTGGTTTCGGATCAAAATTAGAAAAGAAGGAGTAAAAAGAAAAAAGAGCAAGTGTGAACGGAGACCAATGGTGTCTGGATAAAAAATCTTCAGAACCGGTTCTTAGATACTCTTATATGGGTCTGATTATGGCTTATGTATAGAACACCTATTACCTAGATATCTCATCATGACATGTCATTGTGTTTAGAGGGGGATAAATTAATGGAAGTAATGTAATAAAAGTCTGTGTTGGTATCCTGGCCAGGAGACATTTTTTTAAATTATGTACATCTAGTTTGAAACAAATGTGTTTTCTCAAACCCTTTTCTTTTCCTATAAAAAATCTTTGTATTATGGATAAAAGAGGAAAGAGATATATTTATATATGAAAAATCTTTAAAATATATTTTTATATGGAATTTAATAAAAATGTATACAAAATTATTCTTATCCCAAAGAGTGCCTGGTATGTTTTGGAAAATATTTTTTGTTTTTTTCTTTTTGTTTTATAAATGGAAGAAGTTTAGTTTCTGTCGCCATTAGCCCCAATACCCCTGAGGACACCACGGCTGTGGCGAAACATGTCGGAGGGGGCTCTTTGAATTTTAAAACATTGTGGTTGTCTGCTAGTTGCACATTAATAGAGGACTGCAGCCACAAATCAACAAAGATATATAATTAAGATGTTACACTAATGTTGCAACAGTTGTTTCTATATCTAGATTCTAACATTACTTATGCTATCAGACCGCAGTGGCAATTTTAATTAAGAGTGGTTAAGGCTTCGTTCACATCTGCGCCTAGCCTCCATTTCCGACGGAACGTCAGAGCTTTCCGTCGAAATGGAGTCCTGGCTGACACAAACGGAAACCATAGGTTTCCGTTTCCATCACCATTGATTTCAATGGTGACGGATCCGGCGCCTATGGTTTCCGTTTGTCTCAGTTGTGCAAGGGTTCGGTCGTTTTGACGGAATCAATAGTGTAGTCGACTTTGGTTTCCGTTTGTGTCAGTCAGGGTCCCGTTCTGATGGAAAGCTTCGACGGAACGTCGAAACGGGACCCTGGTGCAGATGTGAATGAAGCCTTAGTTTGGCAATATAAGTCATTGAATAAAAGTTATGTTTTATTTTCCTATGCATTAGTTAGTAGACAACTGGGAAACACAGGCTTTATCTTGCCTCCTGGCAAGTTAGTGTTAGTGATGATTTAAGCCATTAGTTAGAGATATCTGTTATCCCCATAAATATTACAAACTGCAGAAAAAATAAGGTATAAATAGCGGCGTAGCTATAGGAGTTGCAATCGTAGCGGTTCCACCTGGGTTCTGGTGCCTAAGGAGCCCAAAGGCCCCACTGATACATAAGAAGACACCAGTATTATAAATAGCACATAATAAGTGTTGGCCTTGTTACAGATTGTGCATTGGGGCCCAATTTAGTCAATTTGAATTAATAATGAAGTTAAAGTTGGCTTTCATTTTTACCTTAATTTTTCCTTTGTGGGGTGAAAATAAAAAAAATATATTCATTCAATTTCCGAACAATAAAAAAAACCAAAAAACTATTCTTTAAAAAAAAAGTAAAGGAAAAGGAGAGCAAAAACAACAAATAATGGCTGATAAAATAAACATAGCACATGATATAAAAAGTCTGGTTGTGAGAGGGTTTAGTAAACAGTGCAATATATAGAAATCACACAGACATACAATACCAATTCACACATAATATCACAACAATTAAAACTTTTAATAGAAAACAATTGTACCATGAGAAACTAGTAAATGTTCTAGAGACAGACATCTTTACACTGCTTTCATTTAAATATGGTTTATGGCATATTTCAGGGACACAAAGTATTAAACAATTAGTTACAAGACACAGCTCATAAAACAGGTTTCAAAATAGCACGCGTGTCCTTTCATGTGGCCGCGCCATATTTTCCTGTTGGTATAATTACTGTTATTTTAAATTCACTTGCATCACGCATACATTGTTGCTTGGGAATTAGGAATGTTCCTTAAAGGGCACATAGACAACTACCATTCTTATTTTAGAAATATATATTCTTAAAAATATTTTTTTATTACTTGGCCCTGGCATCCTCCTATTGTTTTTCCTGGAAATATACAGTGGATATAAAAAGTCTAGACACCCCTGTTAAAATACCAGGTTTTTGTCATGTTACAAAATCAGTCCAAGATGAATCCTTTCAGAACTTTTTCTACCTTTAATGTCACCTATAATCTGTACAATTGTATTGAAAAACAAACTGAAATCTTATAGGGTGGAAAAATAAAGAACAAAAATAATGTGGTTGCATAAATATGCACACCCTTAAACTAATACTTTGTTGAATTACCCTTTGACTTTATGACAGCATTCAGTCTTTTTGTGTAGAAGTCTATCAGCATGGCACATCTTGACTTGGCAATTGTTGCCCACTCTTTGTTGCAAAAGCGCTCCAAATCTGTCAGATTGCGAGGGCATCTCCTGTGTACAGCCCTCTTCAGGTCACCCCACAGATTTTCAATGGGATTCAGGTCTGGGCTCTGGCTGGGCCATTCCAAAACTTTGATCATCTTCTGGTGAAGCCATTCTGTTGTTGATTTGGAGGTATGCGTAAAGTCGTTGTCGTGCTGATAGGTGAAATTCCTCTTCGTCTTCAGCTTTTTGGCAGAGGCCTGCAGGTTTTGTGCCAATATTGACTGATATTTGGAACTGTTCATAGTTCCCTCCACCTTGACTAAAGCCCCAGTTCCAGCTGCAGAAAAACAGCCCCAAACATAACGCTGCCTCCACCATGCTTCACAGTGGGTATGGTGTTCTGTTGGTGATGTGCAGAGTTGGCTTTGCTCCAAACATACGTTTTGGAATTATGGCCAAAATGTTCAACCTTCGTCTCAACAGACCATAACACGTTTTCCCACAAGCTTTTGGCAGACTTGATGTAGGTCTTTGCAAAATATAGCCGTGCTTGGATGTTTTTGGCTTCCGTGTTGCCACCCTACCCCACAGCCCAGGCATGAAAAATACGGAGGATTGTTTTCACATGCACTACATAACCAGTACCTGCCAGAAAGTCCTGCAACTCGTTTAACCCCTTAGTGACCACCAATACACCTTTTCACAGCGGTCACTAAGGGGCCTTAGGCTAGGCCGTCGCCTTTTCAAGGCTGTCTGATAACAGCCGTGCTCCTGCTCCAGCAGTAGCGATCGAAGTTTACTTTGATCGCGGCCATTTAACCTGTTAAATGCTGTGATCAATAGCGACCGCAGTTTTTACAAAATTTACGGAGGGAGGGAGTTCCCTCTCTCACCCATCGGCGGCCCGCAAATGCAATCGCGGGCCTCCAATGGGGTGCAATAACAGCCAGGGGCTGATAAAGGCCCCAAGGTATGCCCTGGGCATATACCTATTAGGACGTGCCGGACGTGCAGGTTTTATATGACAGGCAATAATGCTCTGGTATACTAAGTATACCAAAGCATTATATAAGCGATCAATAGATTGCACAGAGAAGTCCCCTAGTGGGACTAAAAAAATAAGTATTAAATGTGAAATAACAATTATTAATAAAGATTACAGTAAAAAAACACCAAAAAAACACACATTTTTGCCCATAAAAAGGGTTTTATTTAGTAAAAGTGCAAAAAATAAATGAAAGTACACTGTATGGTATCGCCGTGACCGTAATGACCCAAACAATAAAGTTAACATGTAACTTAAACTGCAAAGTGAACAGCGTAAAAAAAATCTGCAAAAAACATTGTCGAAATCGCTATTTTTTTCCATTGCCCCCCAAAAAAATCCATAATAAAAGTTAAGCAATAAGTCCCATGTACCCCAAAACAGTAACATGTTATTTACGCCGTACAGTGAACGGCATGAATTAAAAAAGCATAGAACACTGGTGGAACTTCAGGGTTTTTTTCTATTTCCTCCCAACAAAAGTTAATCAAAAAATTATATGTACCCCAAAATGGTGTCATTAAAAAGTACAACGAATCCCGCAAAAAACACGTCCTCATACAGCTATGTCGACGGAAAAATTAAAAGTTATAGCTTTTTGAATGCAGACCAATTATCTTCTTGTCTTTTCATCAAGTTTTGAGGGACGTCCAGTTCTTGGTAATGTCACTATTGTGCCAAATGTAAACCACTTCTTGATGACCATCTTCACTGTGTTCTATGGTATATCTAATGCCTTGGAAATTCTTTGGTACTCTTCTCCTGACTGATGCCTTTGAACAATCAGATACCTTTGATGTGTGGTAAGCTCTTTACAGACCATGGCTTTTGCTGTCACATGCAATAAAGAAAATCTCAGGAAAATCCTAATAGAACAGCTGAACTTTACTCAGAATCACTTTAACCCCTTCCCTCTTTAGCCACTTTTGACCTTCCTGACAGAGCCTCATTTTTCAAATCTGACATGTTTCACTTTATGTGGTAATAACGTTGGAATGCTTTTACCTATCCAAGCGATTCTGAGATTGTTTTCTCGTGACACATTGGACTTTATGTAACTGGCAAAATTTGCTCAATATGTTCAGTATTTAATTGTGAAAAACACCAAAATTTAGCGAAAAATTTACAGGAGCCAGTTCAGTTGTGAAGTGGCTTTGAGGGCCTTATATATTAGAAACCCCCAAAAAGTCACCCCTCAAAGTATTCAAAACAGCATTTAGAAAATTTCTTAACCCTTTAGACTATTCACAGGAATTAAAGCAAGTAGTGGTGAAATTTACACATTTCATATTTTTTTGCAGAAATTAATTTTTAATCCAATTTTCTTTATAACACAGAAAGTTTTACCAGAGAAATGCAACTCAATATTTATTGCCCAGGTTCTGCAGTTTTAGGAAATATCCCACATGTGGCCGTAGCGTGCTACTGGACTGAAGCATCGGCCTCAGAAGCAAAGGAGCACCTAGTGGATTTTGGGGCCTTATTTTTATTACAATATATTTTAGTCACCATGTCAGGTTTGAAGGGCTCTTGCGGTGCCAAAGCAGTTGAAATCCCCCAAAAGTGACCCCATTTGGGAAACTACACACCTCAAAGAAATTATCTAGGGGTATAGTGAGCATTTTGACCACAAAGGTTTTTTTCAGAAATTATTGGAAGTAGGCCGTGAAAATTAAAATCTACATTTTTTCAAAGAAAATGTATGTTTAGCGTTTTTTTTTTTTTTTTTCTCATTTCCACAAGGACTAAATGAGAAAAAGCACCACCAGATTTGTAAAGCAATTTCTCCCGAGTAAAACAATACCCCACATGTGGTAATAAACGGCTGTTTTGACACACGGCAGGGCTTAGAAGGGATGGAGCACCATTTGGCTTTTGGAGTTCACATTTAGCAGGAATGGTTTGCGGAGGCCTTGTCACATTTACAAAGCCCCTGAGGCGACAAAACAGTGGAAACCCCCCACAAATTACCCCATTTTGGAAACTACGCCCATTTAGGAAATTATCTAGGGGTATAGTGAGCGTTTTGACCCCACAGGTTTTTTGCAGAAATTATTGGAAGTAGGCCCTGAAAATAAAAATCTACATTTTTTTTAAAGAAAATGTAGGTTTAGGTTTCGCTAAAGACTGCTATTTGGCTTTTGGAGATCACATTTAGCAGGAACGGTTTGCGGAGGCCATGTTGCATTTGTAAAGCCCCTGAGGGGACAAAACAATAAAAACGCCCAAAAAGTGACTCCATTTAGGAAACTACACCCCTTGAGGAATTCATATAGGGGTGTAGTGATCATTTTGACCCCATTGATGTTTCATAGAATTTATTAGAATTGGGCAGTGAAAATAAAAACAATCCTTTTTCTTCAATAAGACGTAGCTTTAGTGCAAAATTTTTCATTTTCTCAACAAATAAAGGAAAAAAAGAACCCAACATTTGTAAAGCAATTTCTCCCAAGTACAGCAATACCCCATATGTGGTCATAAACTGCTGTTTGGGCACACGGCAGGGCTCAGGAGGGAAGGAGTGCCATTTTGAGTGCCGATTTTGCTGGATTGGTTTCTGGGCACTTGTGGGACCAAAACAGTGGAAACCCCCCAGAAGTGACCCCATTTTGGAAACTACACCCCTCAATGCATTTACCTAGTGGTGTAGTAAGCATGTTAACCCTGCAGATGTTTTGTAGAAATTAGTGTGAACTCGATGTTGCAGAGTGAAAATGGGATTTTTTCCATAGATATGCCAATATGTGGTGCCCAGCTTGTGCCACCATAACAAGACAGCTCTCTAATTATAATGCGGTTTTTCCCAGTTTTATAAACACCCTACATGTGGTCCTAATCTTTTGCCTGGACATTCGACCAGGCTCAGGAGTGAAAGCGTACCATGCGAAATTGAGGCCTAATTTGGCGATTTACAAAGTATTGGTTCACAATTGCAGAGGCTCAAATGTGAAATAATAAAAAGAAACCCCTGAGAAGTGACCCCATTTGGAAACTGCACACCTCAAGGCATTTATTAAGGGGTGTAGTGAGCATTTTCACCCCACATGTCTTTTCCATAAATGAATGCGCTGAGGATAGTTCAAATTAAAAATTTATATTTTTCCCTATATATGCCATTTCAGTGGCAAATGTGTTGTGCCCAGCTTATGCCACTGGAGACAGACACCCAAAAAATTGTTAAAAGGGTGCTCCCGGGTATGACGATGCCATATATGTGGAAGGAAACTGCTGTTTGGGCACACTGTAGGGCTCAGAAGGGAGGGAGCGCCATTTGGCCTTTGGAGCGTGGATTTTGCTTGGTAGAAGTTTTGTTTGGAGTTTTACTGGTATTTTAGTTTATAATGTGGGGGCATATGTAAGCTGGGCAGAGTACATCAGGGGCATAGTCAGGTGGTATAATAATGAGGTAAAATAATACATAGATGTGTGTTATGCTGGGAACCAATCCTTTATGCACAGGCCTGTGACACACTGATAAATGTCCTTTCTTATCCCCCTTTTGCTATGCACCTTTGCAGTTTGGGGAATTTTGCTAGGAAAGTGTTGTCCTGGCTTGGCTTTTCGAGAGCGGATTTTGCTTGGTAGTAGATTTGTTTGAGTATTGCTGGTGTTTCCATTTATAATGTGGGGGTACATGTAAGCTGGGCAGAGTCAGGTGGTATAATAATGGGGTAAAAAAACAAAATTATCCATAGATGTGTGTTACGCTGTGAAGCAATCCTTTCTGCACAAGTCGATGTTGCACTTCTATATGGCGTCCTTTCTTATGCCCCTTTTGGTCCACACTCTGCACCTTAGCAGTTTGGGGAATTTTGCTGGGAAAGGGTTGTACTGGTATAATACGGGCACCGTAGCTTCCAGCAGATATGTTTGGGCCCTCCCCTTCCTGGTTCCCTAATTTTAGGTCCTTGATAAATCGCCTCTTGAAACAGAAGAAATGTTCCCCTTGGGCCGGCACAACTGCATATTTTTTATTTCCTGACTTATTGGAGCCATAACTAATTGAATTTTTTCATAGACGTAGTGGTATGAGGACTTTTTTTGCGGGGCGAGCTGTAGTTATTATTGGTACCATTTTGGGGTACATGCGACTTTTTGAGCACCTTTTATCCTATTTTTTGGGAGGCAAGGTGACCAAAAAACAGCAATTCTGGCATCGTTTTTTTAGTTTTTTTTTATACAACGTTCACTATGTGTTATAAATTACATGTTAACTTTATACTGCGGGTCAGTACGATTCCGGCGATACCTAATTTATAGAACTTTTTTATGTTTTACAACATTTTGCACAATAAAATTACTTTTGTAAAAAAGAATGTATTTTTTCTGTGGCCAAGTTGTGAGAACTATAACTTTTTAATTATTTTGTCGACGGAGCTTTATGTGGGCTTGTTTTTTGTGAGACGAGCTATAGTTTTAATAGGTACCATTTTTGGATACGTGCAAATTTTCGATCACTTTTTATTCCAATATTTGTAGGGCAAAGTGACCAAAAAACAGAAACTCTGGTATAGTTTTTTAAGTTTTTTTTTTTTACGCTGTTCACCGGGTGCAATAAATAATATAATATTTTGATAGCTCAAGTCGTTACGGTCGCGGCAATACCAAATACATATGGTTTATTATTTTTTTCAATAATAAAGGACTTGATAAGAGAAAAAGGGAAATTGTGATTTATTTTATTACTTCAAACCTTTATTGTTTCCAAAGTTTTTATTTTTGTCACTTTTTTTTACACTTTTTTTTTACACTTTTTTTTATACTTTTTTTTTTTTTTTTTTTACACTTTTTTTCAAGTCCCACTAGAGGACTTGAAGGTCCAACTGTCTGATGTTTTTTTTTTAAAATACATTGCACTACCTACTGTAACGTCGGGGTAGGGAGACGGACAGGTGAGCCCTAATCTACCCGCCACTCAGTCCCTGCCTACTTGCACAGTCTGTCCTAGGCGATGGCGTACAACTGGGCGACGATCCCTATGCTCACTATGTGCACGACAAACAAAACAAGACAAGGGAACACAGAAGCAAGGGAAGAGGGGCAGTTGCCCACGGAAACACCGTGAGCAACAGAGTAGTGAATGAGCCGAGTCAAACCAGGAGAGTACGCGGTAGCAAAAGCAGAACAGAAGAATAGTCAGTCAAGCAAGGGTCAATATGAAGCAGAGGTCAATGGTAATAGCAGGAACATCAGAGCCAGGAAAGAGATCAGCACCTTTGCGAGTAATAAGCTTAGCGATGACCGAGAAGTTAGCAATAAATCTCCTGTAGTAATTAGCAAACCCCAGGAAGCACTGTAACGCCTTCAGGGAGGCAGGTTGGACCCATTCAGCCACAGCCTGAACCTTGGCAGGGTCCATGCAGAAATCATTAGGAGTGAGGATATCACCCAAAAATGGTATCTCCTGCACCCCAAACACACATTTTTCGGTTTTAGCAAAGAGTTTGTTTTCCCGAAGTGCCTGGAGCACCTTCCTGACATGTTCAATGTGGGAGGACCCGTCCTTGAAAAACACAAGTATGTCATCAAGGTACACTACAAGAAATACCCCCAGGTAGTCTCTTAAAATCTCATTTAGGAAATTCTGGAAGACCACGGGAGCATTACACAACCCAAAGGGCATGACGAGGTATTCAAAATGACCTTCGGGCATGTTAAACGCAGTCTTCCACTCATCCCCTTCTCTGATTCGGATAAGGTTATAAGCCCCCCGAAGATTAAACTTAGAGAACCATTGGGCCCCTTGAACCTGATTGAAGAGATCAGTAATCAAAGGAAGGGGATACTGGTTCCTTACAGTGACCTTATTCAAGTTTCGGTAATCGATGCACGGCCTAAGACCACCATCCTTTTTCCCTACGAAGAAGAAGCCTGCACCTACCACAAAAGTAGAGGGGCGAATATAATCATTGGCCTGCTTTTCCTGGATATATTCTCTCATGGCTTCACGTTCGGGACAAGAGAGATTAAATATCCTACCCTTAGGGAGCTTAACTCCTGGTACTAAATCGATAGCGCAATCGTATTCTCTATGAGGAGGTAACACTTCGCTGATGTTTTTTCTAAAAAGGCTTCCGAAGTCCTGAATAAACTCAGGTAGAGTGTTTACCTCCTCAGGGAGAGAAATAAAATTAATAGAAAAACAGGAAGTCATGCATTCATTACCCCATTTAGTAAGATCAACCAGTATTCCAGTTAAACGTGGGATTATGCCTCTGCAACCAGGGAAGGCCTAAAACCAAATCGGACGATAATCCCTACATCACCAGTACAGAACACTGCTCCAAATGAATGGAGCCAACAATGAGTTCAAAAACAGGGGTATGCTGCGTAAAATAACCATTAGCAAGTGGAGTGGAGTCGATACCCACTACCGGGACAGGTTTAGGTAAATCAATCAATGGCATAGCTAGAGACATAGCAAATTCCACAGACATTATATTAGCAGAAGACCCTGAATCCACGAAGGCACTGCCGGTGGCAGACCTACCCTCAAAAGAGACCTGAAAGGGAAGCAAGATCTAATTATGTTTCATATTTACGGGAAATACCTGTGCGCCCAAGCGGCCTCAGACGGAAATAGAGCCTATAACTCTCCCGAAAAGAGAAAAAAGTCTTCCGGTCCCCTGAGAACCGGTCAGGCAACTTGAGTTGGGGTTCAAGAGGTGAGGTGGAAGGCACTACCTGGGTAGCATCACGCTGGTTGCACTTCTGAGCCAGGGCTTGGACCTGTAGGGAGAGACCCTGCATTTGCTGAGCCAGGGCCTCATCGGGGTCCATAGTTGTGTAGGAACCAGGGTAGAAAAGGTATATGGGCCTGTGATTATGTAACGTCGGGGTAGGGAGACGGACAGGTGAGCCCTAATCTACCCGCCACTCAGTCCCTGCCTACTTGCACAGTCCATCCTAGGCGACTGCGTACAACTGGGCGACGGTCCGTACACTCACTATATGCACGACAAACAAGACAAGGGAACACACAAGCAAGGGAAGAGGGGCAGTTGCCCACGGAAACACCGTGAGCAACAGAGTAGTGAACGAGCCAAGTCAAACCAGAAGAGTACCCGGTAGCAAAAGCAGAACAGGAGAATAGTCAGTCAAGCCAGGGTCAATATGAAGCAGAGGTCAATGGTAATAGCAGGAACAGCAGAGCCAGGAAACACAAGAATCACAGGCAGAGATAAGCAGGGAATGAAGGTATAAATAGACCGAGGGCGGGAGCTAGAACCGTCTGGCCAGGCTGTGATAGGTTCTCCCACTCCTGAGCCTACCAGCCCGAGTGGTAGCAGATCGAGTCACTCTATCAGACCTAGGAACAGATGCAGACTGATTAACCACGGGCGTCGACACACAAGCTGTGTCTGGCAGATCCTTTACACCTACGTAGTGCAATGTACACCGCATTCCAAATTATTATGCAAATGTTATTTTCCGCTGATTTTCCTAAATAGTCAATGCAAATGACAGTTAGTATAATCTTCAAGCCATCAACCGTTGGAGTATAATGCGAATTGTATTGAACAAATCTCCTAATGATAACAGATTTTTTTTTTTAGAAGTAAAAAACTCAAAATGCACTGTTTCAAATTATTATGCACAACAGAGATCAAAACATTTTAAAGGTTGTAAAGAGAACTAAAATGGTAATTTGTTGAATTTGCATGATCAGGAGGTCATATTTACAGAAATCAAAAGCTCTTTCAATCAAAAAAAAACGTAACCGGCCAAGTTACATGTTAACATAGGACCCCTTCTTTGATATCACCTTCACAATTCTTGCATCCATTGAATTTGTGAGTATTTGCACAGTTTCTGCTTGAATATCTTTGCAGGATGTCAGAATAACCTCCCAGAGCTTCTGTTTTGATGTGAACTGCCTCCCACCCTCATAGATATTTTGCTTGAGGATGCTCCAAAGGTTTTCAATAGGGTTGAGGTCAGGTGGACATGGGGGCCACACCATGAGTTTCTCTCCTTTTAAGCCCATAGCAGCCAAGGACACAGAGGTATTCTTTGCAGCATGAGATGGTGCATTGTCATGCATGAAGATAATTTTGCTACAGAAGGCACGGTTCTTCTTTTTGTACAACGAAAGAAAGTGGTCAGTCATAAACTCTACGTACTTTGCAGTGGTCATTTTCACACCGTCAGGGACCCTAAAGGGGCCTACCAGCTCTCTCCCCATGATTCTAGCCCAAAACATGACTCCGCCACCTCCTTGCTGACGTCGCAGCCTTGTTGGGACATGGTGGCCATTCACCAACCTTCCACTACTCCATCCATCTGGACCATCCAGGGTTGCACTGCACTCATCAGTAAACAACACGGTTTGAAAATTAGTTTTCATGTATTTCTGAGCCCACTGCAACCGTTTCTGCTTGTGAGCATTGTTTAGGGGTGGCCGAATAATAGCTTTATGCACACTTCCAAACCTCTGGAGGATCCTACACCTTGAAGTTCGCGGGACTCCAGAGGCACCAGCGGCTTCAAATACCTGTTTTCTGCTTTGCAATGGCATTTTAGCAGCTGCTCTAATAATCCTATTAATTTGTCTGGCACAAACCTTCCTCATTATGCCTTTATCTGAACGAACCCGTCTGTGCTCTGAATCAGCCACAAATCTTTTCACAGTACGATGATCACGCTTAAGTTTTCTTGAAATATACAATGTTTTCATACCTTGTCCAAGGTATTGCACTATTTCACGCTTTTCGGCAGCAGAGAGATCCTTTTTTTTTTCCCATATTGCTTGAAACCTGTGGCCTGCTTAATAATGTGGAACGTCCTTCTTAATTAGTTTTCCTTTGATTGGGCACACCTGGCAAACTAATTATCACAGGTGTCTGAGATTGATTACAATGATCCAGAGAGCCCTAAGACACAATACCATCCATGAGTTTAATTGAAAAACTAATAATTAAATGTTTATGACACTTAAATCCAATGTGCATAATAATTTGGAACACGGTGTATTAGATCTGTCAGTTATTCACTGACAGCAAGTCGATTAGGCTTCGCCTCCCGGCGGGGCCTAATCGGCTTCCGTATTGGCAGAGCAGGAGTCCATTGTGTCTCCTGTTGCAATAGCAGCAGTCGCCAGTCCTGATTGCCTGTCAGGGCTGGCGATCTGCTAGTAACCGCTAAGATGAAGCGATCGCTTTCGATTGCTGCATCGAAGGCAGCTAGCTCTGGTTCCTGCCGTTACAGGTGGATGTCAGCTGTAACATACAGCTGACTTCCACCGCTGATGACACTGGATCAGCTCCTGAGCCGGCACCATCTTGTCGGCGGCTACGGAAACCGATCAGGCTCCGCCGCCAGGCGGATCTTGACCGGCTTTCGCGGTAGGCAGAACGGGAGGCCAGTATTAGGCCTCCGGTTGCCATTGCAGCCACCAGAACCCCGGCAATTTCATTGCTGGGGTTCCGATGAGCTGCAAACACCTTAAGTGCAGCACTCGCGTTTGAGCGCTGCACTTAAGGGGTTAATGGCGGGGATCGAAGCTAATTTCGGTCCCCGCCATTACAGCCGGATGTCAGCTGTAAGATACAGCTTCTGAGCCGGTGCCAAACATTTGGCGTATGGATAAGGCAATTTGCGGGAAGTCATGGCTTTCCATGGCGTACCCATACGGCAAATGTAGGGAAGGGGTTAAATAATGGCAGCTGTGTACTGACTACTATTTAACCCCTTAGTGACCAGCCTATTTTAGGGCCTAATGACCAAGCTATTTTTTTCATTTTTCTATAGTCGCATTCAAAGAGCTATAACTTTTTTATACTTTCGACGACATAGCTGTGTGAGGACTTGTTTTTTGCGGCATTAGTTGTTATTTTTAATGGCAGCATTTTGGGGTAGATATCATTTTTTGATTAACTTTTATTACCTTTTTTTGGGGGGGAATAGAAAAAAAACGGAAATTCCGCCATTGTTCTATGCGTATTAAATTCACGCCGTGCACTGTGCGGCGTAAATAACACATTACTTTTATTCTGTGGGTAGGTATGATTACGGCGATACCAAATATGTATAGGTTTTTTGTGTTTTACTACTTTTGCACAATAAAAACTCTTTTGAACTAAAATTATTTTGTCGCTTTGCCAGAGCCGTAATTTTTTTAGTTTTTTCGTCAATGTAGTGATATGAGGGCTTTTTTTTTTGTGGGACGAGACATAGTGTTCATTAATATTGTTTTGGGGTACATGGGACTTATTGATTAACTTTTATTATGTCTTTTTTGGGGAACAATGGAAAAACAGCAATTACGGCATTGTTTTTTTTTGTTGTTTTTTTTACGGTGTTCAACTTGCAGTTTAAATTACATATTAGCTTTATTGTTTTGCTTTTGTTACGGTCGCAGCGATACCATATATGTGCCGTTTTATTTATTTTTTTACACTTTTACTAAATAAAACCACTTTTTATGGATAAAAAATGGTTTGATTTTTTTTTTTTATTGTAATTTTTATTAACCATTTTTATTTCACATTTATTACTTATTTTATTAGTCCCACTAGGGGACTTTACTATGCGATCTTTAGTTCGCTGCTATAATGCTTTGGTATACTTAGTATACCAGAGCAATACTGATTGCCTGTCAGATTTACACTGACAATCTATTAGGGCGTGCCTCCGGAACGTCCTAATAGGCATTTGTCCAGGGCAGACCTGGGGGCCTTTATCAGGCACCCGGCTGCCACGTCACCCCAACCGAGACCCGCGATTGCATTTGCGGGTTGCCGATGGGTGACAGAGGGAGCTCCCTCCATCTGTAAACTATTTAAATGCCGCGGTCGCTATTGACCGCAGCATTTAATGGGTTAAACGGCCGCGATCTGAGTAAACTTTTATCACGGCCGTTGGAACAGGAGCTCGGCTGTCATTACACAGCCGAGCCCCGGCTTAGACAGGGCCGCCGTGAAAAGGCGACGGCCTAGCCTAAGGCCTCTTAGTGACCACTGTGAAAAGGTGGTCACTAAGGGGTTGACATAAGGTTAAATGTGATTATCTAATTCTGAACACAACCACATCCCCAATTATAAGAGGGTGTGCACAGTTGCGCAACCACATTATTGTAGTTTTGTTATTTAAATTTTTCCCCTTAAATGATTTCAGTTTGTTTTTTAATGGAATTATACATATTATGGGTCACATTAAAGGTGGAAAAAGTTCTGAAATTATTCATCTTGTACTGTTTTATTGAGATGACAAAAAACTGGCATTTTAACAGGGGTGTGTAGACTTTTTATATCCACTGTATATACAAACTGACAATTCTGTGTTTCCATCCCCTTTGTAAATGGGACACATTCTGACGCTTTCCAGTCAGTGATTACTGTATTATAACAAAAAGAAAAAAGACAAGATCCGGAAATATTCAAGGCACTCTTTAGGTATAGAAAAAAGAATTTTGTATTATATTAGTTTTTATTTATTCTGAATTAGTTTAATTTCTATGTATATAAAAAAGGGAGTTTTTACAATAAAAAAAAACCCTAGTAATATATACATTTTATATACAAAAATGTGCATATGTATATTATTTTAGCAATCCATACATATATATAATCAAAGAGACTGCAATTAATCCCTTGAAAGAATAATTCTTTACATGTACATATATTTTTCTTTTTATTCCACCTTAATTTTTCCCCCAAATACATTCTCAAATAGAAATTTTGAACAAATCTAAAGCAGATGTTCTTCCAAAAAACACATATTAGGTGGTAAAACTTTAAATGTAGTTTACATTGAATCAATATATAGTTCGAGGTGTCCCTCGTCAAAGCCAAAAAATAATAGAAAAAAGAGAAAAGAAAAAAATATAAAAAATATATATACACTACCGTTCAAAAGTTTGGGGTCACCCAGACAATTTTGTGTGTTCCATGAAAACTCACATTTAGATTTATCAAATAAGTTACAAAATGACTAGAAAATATAGCCAAGACATTGACAAGGTTAGAAATAATGATTTTTATTTTAAATAATACTTTTCTCCTTCAAACTTTGCTTTCGTCAAAGAATGCTCCATTTACAGCATTGCAGATCTTTGGCATTCTAGCTGTTAATTTGCTGAGGTAATCTGGAGAAATTTCCCCATGCTTCCAGAAGGCCCTCCCACAAGTTGGATTGGCTTGATGGGCACTTCTTGCGTACCATACGGTCAAGCTGCTCCCACAACAGCTCTATGGGCTTGAGATCTGGTGACTGTGCTGGCCACTCCATTACAGATAGAATACCAGCTGCCTGCTTCTTCCCTAAATAGTTCTTGCATAATTTGGAGGTGTGCTTTGGGTCATTGTCCTGTTGTAGGATGAAATTGGCTCCAATCAAGCGCTGTCCACAGGGTATGGCATGGCGTTGCAAAATTGAGTGATAGCCTTCCTTATTCACAATCCCTTTTACCTTGTACAAATCTCCCACCTTACCAGCACCAAAGCAACCCCAGACCATCACATTACCTCCACCATGCTTGACAGATGGCGTCAGGCACTCTTCCAGCATCTTTTCAGTTGTTCTGCGTCTCACAAATGTTCTTCTGTGTGATCCAAACACCTCAAACTTCGATTCGTCTGTCCATAGCACTTTTTTCCAATCTTCCCCTGTCCAATGTCTGTGTGCTTTTGCCCATATTAATCTTTTCCTTTTATTAGCCAATCTCAGATATGGCTTTTTCTTTGCCACTCTGCCCTGAAGGGCAGCATCCCGGAGTGGCCTCTTCACTGTAGACGTTGACACTGGCTTTTTGTGGGTACTATTTAATGAAGCTGCCAGTTGAGAACCTGTGAGGCGTCTATTTCTCAAACTAGAGACTCTAATGTACTTGTCTTGTTGCTCAGTTGTGCAGCGGGGCCTCCGACTTCTCTTTCTACTCTGGTTAGAGCCTGTTTGTGCTGTCCTCTGAAGGGAGTAGTACACACCATTGTAGGAAATCTTCAGTTTCTTGGCAATTTCTCGCATGGAATAGCTTTAATTTCTAAGAACAAGAATAGACTGTCGAGTTTCACATGAAAGCTCTCTTTTTCTAGCCATTTTGAGAGTTTAATCGAACCCACAAATGTAATGCTCCAGATTCTCAACTTGCTCAAAGGAAGGTCAGTTTTATAGCTCCTCTAAACAGCAAAACTGTTTACAGCGGTGCTAACATAATTGCACAACGGTTTTCAAGTGTTTTCTAATCATCCATTAGCCTTCTAACACAGTTAGCAAACACAATGTACCATTAGAATACTGGAGTGATGGTTGCTGGAAATGGGCCTCTATACACCTATGTAGATATTGCATTAAAAACCAGACGTTTGCAGCTAGAATAGTCATTTAGCACATTAACAATGTATAAAGTGTATTTTTGATTAATTTAATGTTATCTTCATTGAAAAAGACTGTGCTTTTCTATCAAAAATAAGACAATTTCTAAGTGACCCTAAACTTTTGAACGGTAGTGTAAATAAAAAAACAAATATAAAGGTAGAAGGTTTGCCTAGGGGTGGCAGGGAGAAGCGTCCAAGGCCCAAACTTGGGCTAGGGACCGGGTCCCCACCAGCCCAAGGCAAATCGTAAAAACCGCACAAAAATCACCTTTATCTGAATGGGTCCTATATACTTGGGTTCGTCCGTAAGTATTTATGCAGAGTAGGAAAGTAGATATGCTGAAAAATGGCAGTAGATACACACAGATGACTCGAGACACTCGTACACAGACATCCCGGACAACATCTGTGTATCCACGGTCATACAACAATTCATAGAAACATATTAAATTTTATCTCATTATTCAGACCCTTAGGGAATAATGTATCTAAAGTATAGATCCACATAGTTTATTTTTGTAAAAGCAGTCGGTTTCGATTAATGTTATTAATTTAACTGATTATAGCTTATCTCCGGACCATATTTCTCTGTTGAATCGAGGTTTAGGATTCTCACCTGTTGCCTCGGGGAATGAATTTGAGATCTATAAAGATTTACACCTTTTTTTTGAGGAAAATTATTCTAAGATTATGGCATGAGGAAAAAAAAGGGGAAAAAAATAAAAATAAGGATCCTGAAACGGATTTGAATGTCTTAATAGACTTAAATGAACTTTTGAATGAAAATTTTGACCTAGATGATAGATATGGAGTAGAAATAGTAAAGAATGATATTATCCCAGAATTCACAGAACTGCGTAAAAAAGCACCACAATGCCCAGCATTTACTCTAATAGATATACATATAGATATTGGTCTCATCGATTGGTCTTTCTTCCTGAGTGAGGACAACCTAACTAAAAAAGAAAGAAAAGCCCTAAATGATTTGAAAAAATTAGACAAAATTGTGATTAAACCAAGTGATAAGGGTGGAAATGTTGTCCTACTCAGAGAGGAATACTACGTCGGTGAGATCAAAAGACAACTGGATACAGAATTTTATATTCTTTTAAGTAGTAATCCTACGGCTGATATAACAAATACTCTAAATAGAAAACTCATGTTTGCACTTGATGAAGGCTTAATAAATAAACAGGAATTTCAATATCTAGAGGTTAAGGAATTCCGGATGCCCACTATATATATATATATATATATATATATATATATACTCCTTAAATTACACAAAAATAAAACTAATCCTCCAGGTAGACCAATCATTTCTGGTTGTGATGGTCCAACCGATCATTTAGGAAAATATATAGATTAAAAACTTAAACCATTTGTCCGCATGCTTCCCTCTTTCGTTCTGGATACAGGAGATTTATTGGGGAAAATTGAGACATTAACGATTGAAGGAGATTTTTTACTAGTAGGTTTGGATGTGGAATCATTGTACACCTAAATCCCCCACAATGTTGGTCTCAGAGCAGCTGCGCTCTTTCTGTAGAGAAGAGGAGGACGCTGGGCCCATCAAAACGAATTTATCGTAGAGATGCTTGAATTTGTATTAAATTATAATTGCTTCTCTTTTGATGGAAAATACTATAGGCAAATACAAGGAACGGTCATCTTGTGCACCATCATATGCATGCCTACATTTGGGGTGGTGGGAGGCGTTTAGGGTATATCCTCACCCTCTTTTCAGAAAGTTCGCAGCTTGTTGGTTTAGATACATGGATGATATCCTGTTATGCTGGAAGGGAACTGTAGAATCACTGCAGGCCTTTATCCAAGACTTGAATAGAAATTATCTGAATATTTTTCTTACATTTACCTATGATAAATCTACTATTAGCTTTCTGGATCTAAACATCTACAGGGAAGCAGATGGACTCAAGACTACTACTTTCCGTAAACCCACGGCTGGTTACACCTTATTAGCAGCCAGCAGTCATCACCCCCCCCCCCCTCTCCAATTAAGGGAATCCCTATAAGCCAATTTCTTAGAATTAGATGCAATTGTTCAAAATTTGAGGATTTTAAGAAAGAGGCTCAGGATCTAATGATGCGATTTGGGAATATAGGGTATTCCAGAAAGGTTATAAAAAAGGGTTATAATAGGGCAATGAGAAGTAGTAGAAAGGATATCCTAGAAAGATCAAAAAAGGAGAGTGATTACAACAGGGTACGATTTATTTCTAAATATGGATCCATTGGAACCTCTTGAAAAAATTAGTAACATCTTACATTAGACAAGAGAATTGCATTAATAGTAGGCGATATTCCCAGTATGGTCCCAAAAAGAGCACAAACATTGGGGGATATTTTGGTGAGTTCTGAGTTTAAGAGAAAGCCCCATAATAACCAATCTTGGCTAATGAATCGCCCAAAAGGGATTTATATGTGTGGCACTTGCAACAATTGTAAACATGTCTTGAAAACTGATGTGTTTCACGACAGTAAATCCAAAAGAGAATATAAAGTCTGCAGCTTTATTAATTGCCGTTCCACTACGGTGATATATTTAATTATTTGCCACTGTGGAAAACAATATGTTAGAAAAACAAAGAGAGAGAGTTACAAACACGTATTGGTGAGCACATATATGACATTACGAGAAGAGAAATGAAAAACCATTGGCTGTACATTTTAAAACCCACCACAAACAATCACCATCTGGTCTTAAATTTATAGGAATTTATCAGTTAGATGGTGACAGGAGAGGTGGAGATTGAAACCAACTGCTTTTACAAAAAGAAACGATGTGGATCTACACTTTAGATACATTATCCCCTAGGGGTCTGAATAATGAGACAAAATGTAATATGATTCTATGAATTGTTGTATGACAGTGGATACACAGATGGTGTCCGGGATGACTGTGTACGAGTGTCTCGAGTCATCTCTGTGTATCTACTGCCATTTTTCAGCATATCTACTTTCCTACTCTGCATAAATACTTACGGACGATCCCAAGTATATAGGACCCATTCAGATAAAGGTGAAGAAGGAGGAGAAGAAACGCGTCAGCTGAACTTTTAATTAGAGGCTCAGAGCAGGTAGTGACGTCAACCCTGCCTGAGCAACCACGATGTGGTAGACACGACACATGGAAAGAGCCTGATTTTACTCTGATTCAGGTCTTCGCCTACCTCCAAGTTGGAGGCTTTTCCATTGAAACACTTCTATTGAGAAATCTTTTGAAGATATATTAGATGCAGATGGGTTGGACCCGGCCCGGTCCAGAGAGATTGGAGGAGAAAAATCGATTACCTCCGGATTACCCACGGTCCTGACAACAGTTGAAAAAGAAAAGCACTGTTCGGGCGCATCAGAGGAAACGTACCTCACAACTTCAAGATCAGATGAGTACACCTGGTTACTTTCCATACCTTCGTTGCACCATATACCTGTGCTTGGTTCAAAAGATCGTCTGGTTCTGTGCAATACTTAATTTCATATCAAGATTTTAGCAAACGCAAAATCTAATTACGAGTGTGAATGAAACCTAACACTTGGTGTTATAACTCAAGATAGAGTCGGGACTGATCTCTTGTTTGACCTATGATTCAAAGAATTTACCTTGAAAATCTTGGAAGGGTGCAATGATTTTTTGGTACCGAAGTTAACTAATTTGATCTCATTGTCTTGTATCAGGTCCTTGTCCTTATATATATATATATATATATATATATATATATATATATATATATATATATAAATGAATATCTTTAGATATGAATTATGATAACTCGGGTTGATGTATCGCTCTATGTATTTATACAGAACCTGGCCAGGCAATTTGTATTGCTTTTTATTGTCAATTGTTGGTAAAAGTATTACTAGGGTTTTTTTTATTGTGAAAACTCCCTTTTTTATACACAGGGTGGGCCATTTATATGGATACACCTAAATAAAATGGGAATGGTTGGTGATATTAACTTCCTGTTTGTGGCACATTAGTATATGGGAGGGGGGGGAACTTTTCAAGCTGGGTGTTGACCATGGCGGCCATTTTGAAGTCGTCCGTTTTGTATCCAACTTTAGTTTTTTCAATGGGAAGAGGGTCATGTGACACATCAAACTTATCGAGAATTTCACAAGAAAAACAATGGTGTGCTTGGTTTTAACGTTACTTCATTCTTTCATGAGTTATTTACAAGTTTCTGACCACTTATAAAATGTGTTCAAAGTGCTGCCCATTGTGTTGGATTGTCAATGCAACCCTCTTCTCCCACTCTTCACACACTGATAGCAACACCGCAGAAGAAATGCTTTGCGATCTGACCCCCTTAGACTTTTATCTTTGGGGTCATGTGAAGGCAATTGTCTATGCTGTGAAGATACGAGATGTGCAGCAACTGAAACTACGGCTACTGGAAGCCTGTGCTAGCATTTCTTCTGCGGTGTTGCTATAAGTGTGTGAAGAGTGGGAGAAGAGGGTTGCATTGACAATCCAAGACAATGGGCAGCACTTACTAAAACAGGCATGTCTGGAGAGCTCACAGGCCCTTTTTATTCCCTTACCGACATCTGCCGTATAAATACGGCAGAAGCCGTGAGGGAAGGTATGGGGCGGGCTTGCGGGCTGAGCTTGCTCCCCAGGATACGCGTATCGGCTGTATGTTGCAGCGAACACTTCAGTGCAACAAGCGGGATCACAAATTACTACGATTCCGCTCGTTTAACTTCTTATTCAACAACGACAGCGGCATCTGAACTGTGAGGGTATGTTCACACGGCTTAGCAAAATACGTCTGAAATTACAGAGCTGTTTTCAAGGGAATACAGCTCCTGAATTTCAGATGTTTTTGCAAGTACTCACTTTTTTCGCGGCGTCTTTTACGGACGTAATTGGAGCTGTTCTTCATTGGAGTCAATGAAAAACGGCTCCAAAAACGTCCCAAGAAGTGTCCTGCACTTCTTTGATGCGGGCGTAATTTTAATGCGCCGTCTTTTGACAGCGACGCGTAAAATTACAGCTCGTCTGCAGAGAACATTGTAAACCCCATTGCAAGCAATGGGCAGAGGTTTGCAGACGTAATGGAGCCGTCTTTTCAGGCGTAATTAGAGGTGTAAAATGCCAGAATTACATCTGAAAATAGGTTGTGTGCACATACCCTTAGAATGAGAGGGGGAGGCCCCCTCCGACGACCCATCGTCCCCCCAATGTGATTGTGGGGTGCCGATGGTTGTCATGGCAGCCTGGGGGCCTTATGAAGACTCCAGGTCTGCCATCTTTGTGCTTCTATTAAGCCCTAAGGCAGGGCGTAAAAGGAGACGGTAAAAAACACTATATACTGCAGTACATTAGAAATCAGTTTTGGAAAATCTGCAGTATTTACACTACGTGTGAACTTACCTTTAGACTGATTGTTTTTATGAATTCTTTAAATCTTTACCTGAGGCAGTCCTTTTACTTCCAGTTGTGCTCCAGGTTGGAGCGCATGAGCTAGTGGTTTCACACTTCCAAGAGGCACTTGTCTGGCATCACCCCTCATCTATAAAAGTAAGATTTTCATGTTATGTTGTATGTATTCCTGATGAAGGGGATTTAGTTATCTGTTTCCCCAAAACGGATTACGTCAGTGTGGTCTGGCTACTTCACTGAAATTCAGTTGAGTAATGGATTATACTACAGGCTATCCCAGAGTGTGACTTGCTGGTATTAGCCCCCTCCTACCGTGTGAGTTATTATAATATTATTCCAATATTAACACTATCTTTTACATCATCATTGATTTAAGCGTCTCCATGTACATGTACAATTTTATTTTTTGTCTTCTGTCTTAGGCCTTATTCACACGAACGTGTTTAACGTCCGTGATACGCGCATTAAAAACACGAGTGTCGCACGGACCTACGTTATTAAATGGGGCCGTTCAGACATTCCGTGATTTTCACGCAGCGTGTGTCCGCTGCCTAAATCTCACGACATGTCCTCTACTTGGCCGTTTTTCGCGCATCATGCACCCATTGAAGTCAATGGGTGCGTGAAAATCACAAGCAGCACACGGAAGCACTTCCGTGTGTCGCGCGTGATTCGCGCAACAGTAGATCAAGTAATGAAGGAAAAAATAAAACCACTTCCTTCATTTCTTTTTCTAAACCTCAAAACCGCGTGTCATAAGGCTGGCATATGCGTGAAAATCACGCAGCCATGCACCAAACACTTATCACACATGGAACTGCAACGAGCAAAAAACGCAAAGTTTTTTGCGCGCGCAAAACGCAACGTTTTTTTGCGCGCGCAAAACGCACACGTTCGTCTGAATAAGGCCTTATTCAAAGACACTACTTGGTTTGCCCCTATACTTAACATCTTGTATATTTTACATCAATTCAAAGTAATGTGGAGCACATGGTTCACTAAAATGAGGTAAATACTTTTGTGCTGTTTTATTTCTCAATATATCTTTATATATTGTAGCTAATGGGAAGCATGTTTGAGTGAAATCTTCTGCGATGACACGTGTACCTTATTCACCAGAAATTAAGACAATCTCAAGACGTTCTACTTGGGATAACGCCATCCTTCACATAACTTGTATAAAACAAAAAAAAAAACCTGTTTTAACATGGGAATGAATAAAGTTACATTAACATGAACCACACAATTGTTTTTCTGGTAAAATTCTCTGACAGTTTGAAGGTTCTGCGTCTCCAGATATCTCGCTCGGATCCCCGCGACGGCCCGCGGCGTGTAGTACAGGAAAGAAGGAGAGATGATCCAGCGCTGAATGGAGTTTAAAAAGGAAAGATCGTTCCCACTTTTATTAGAAAACCCGGGTATTTACCCGCACCACTCTTTGCCTTGAGACTGTCTCTCTGTTTCATTTTTTAAATATTTTTCTAATAAAAGTGGGAACGATCTTTCCTATTTAAACTCCATTCAGCGCTGGATCATCTCTCCTTCTTTCCAGTTTGAAGTGTCCTACCTTACCTTTTATAAAACTGAAGTTGAATCCAAGATGGCATTAAAGATGGCTTTCCATGATAGTAACATGACCTAACAGGTTTTCCCGTTTCCCTAAAGCTTGCATGTAAAATGTAATCACAGTCTGCCAAAATATTTTCATTTTATATGGGTGTGTCCTTACTTTTGTGAGTATATTACAGCTGACACCCTGCTGCAAGGCCAGGACCGGAGCTAGCCTCCGATTCGGCCGATTAACCCCTTAGATGCAGAGCTTAAAAGCATCTATGGGGTTTACAAGCAGATTGGCACCCTGAGATACAATTGCGGGGTTCCGATGGCTGCTTTGGCAGACCGGAGGCCTAACAATGGCCTCCTGTCTGCCAAGCATGGAAACCTGTTAGGCTTAATATGGAGGCGGAGACCAAAATGCTTCAAGTCCAGTCAACGCAGCCGTCTACCAGGAAATTTTAGAGCACTTCATGCTACCCTCTGCTGACAAGTTTTATGGAGATGCGGATTTGATTTTCCAGCAGGACTTGGCATGTGCCCACACTGCCAAAAGTACCAATACCTGGCTTAATAGCCACAGTATCACTGTGCTTGATTGGTCAGTAAACTCGCCTGACCTAAACCCCATAGAGAATCTATGGGGTATTGTCAAGAGGAAGATTAGTGTAACCACGAACTCCTTCCATCCAGTCGACGCCCTTCTCTCAAGGGATGTCGGCACCTACGGCCGTCCTGCTCCACAGTGACCACCAGGATGCGCCCACGATCTCAGTCCAGACTTAAGCCAGAGCGCATGCATATTGGAGATTGAGCTAATTGCTCACAGAGCACCCTGGGCTATAAGAAGGTCCCAGCCCCATCCTCCCATGCCTGAGCATTGTTGTCGTATTCCAAGTCTGTCTTGCAAATGGTCCCCTAGTGTTTCCTGCTCCCAGTGTTCCCTGTTCCTGTAACCTGTATCCTGTTCCAGTGCCGTGCTGAGCTGTAGCCGTGCTGTGCTGTATACCACACCTGTCCTGCTTCTCCATGCCTGACGTCTACCTGCTGCCTAGTTCCTGCCAAGCCTGGCTTGCTACTGTCCGAGCTGCCACAGGTACCCTATATGAACTATAGACTCTGACCTGCGCCCTGTTGGCCAGCTGACATACCGCCAAGGCGGTACGGCCCAGTGGGTCCACGTACCCTACGTGACAATGAGAGACACCAGACCCAACAATGCAGACAAACTGAAGGCTGCTATCAAAGCAACCTGTGCTTCCATAATACCTCAACAGTTGGGTTTTCATTAACTGTTAGCCATAACCATCATCAACATTAAAAGAAAAAAATGCTGGAAATAGATCACTCTGTGTGTAATGAATCTATATAATATGAGTTTCACTTTTTAAACTTAATTACTGAAATAAATTAACTTTTTGATGATATTCTAATTCATTGAGAAGGACTAGTACATAGTAGGTTCTATATGTAGAAGCATTATACCATATCTCCAATGACCATAGGTTTAAATATGATTATATAGTAAAGTGCGGATGTCCAAAAATCAAGTAACAGTGATCATTAAGTCAAGCAACTGTATAGATTTACATACCCATATTAGCTAAGCCATAAGAGAGGCGTTTACCCCTATGAGAAAAACAGAGCTCCAACCCCTATAAGGATATATTAATAAATGAATCCTCACAAAATCTTATAACTATGATGCTAGGAGCCCGGCTCCCTGCAGTGTGTTTGGTCTGGGAAATGCGTCCGACATACGGTCCGTATTTTACGGACCAAACATGCTTCTGTGAACCCGGCCTAACTGTTTACTCACTCTGAATTTACTGTTAAATCTGTCTCCTCAAGACAAGAAGGACTATCAGCTTATTGAGCAATCAGGTTACATCTGTGACTAGGAGTGTATGGAGAAAAGATGAGGGAGCAGAGTGAGAGAGATGCAAATGGAGATACAGAAGCTGCAGCAGCTTCCTAGTAAGTGTTCTATCTCACCCCAGTGCTAGAATCACAGATACACTGGTCATTACTGATGTGTAATCTCTATGTTGCTGCAGCTTCTATATAAGCAATAGAGATAGGAGAGCAGGATTCTCCTCTTCTATGTGTGCTGTGTATAGAATACTTGATAGCAGCTAGGCTCAACCAACTAGCACAGAGAAAACTAAGGATTAGATATGTAGCCTGCAGTGGGGGAAAACCGCAAAAAATACAGTATACAGGTTTTATAATGGCCTGAAATAGTGTTATTCCTCATGTACTGTACATACATATGATAGCTTATTCTGAAAAGTCACCTGAAGGATTTGGTATGCTTTAAGAAAGAAAAAAAAAACAGGTTGAACCTGTCTCAACATAATCTTGTTTAGTCAATAAATACTGTTTTAACAACTTAGTTGCACATTTTTGGTTGTTAAAGATTCAAAATTATATGTTTTAATTGCTAGGATTAACAAATTCCTTTTGGGTGGACTTTATGCATATTAGTTTTTAAATTGATTACAGACTCCCTTACTCATCCTAATCTTTTCAATCTGTCCACCCATTATAAGTGAAACGCAGTCTCCTGCACGGTAGGGTGGGGGAAGTGACAATTGCGCTGAGTGTATTTCTTGCTCAAAGCAGAAGTTCTGGGCACTCACATTTTAAAAAACTGAACCACAGCATTCATTTGTACTTGTGGTTAAGATTTTACAGGATTAACCTTCTTGGTGGAGAAGAGTGGAACTATTTCTGGAAAAAGAAAAGGTGCAGATGCAACATATCTTTTATTTTTCAACATTTGTGCAACAATTCTGTTTTTTTGTGATTGTACCAATATAGACTACTCTTGAAAGATTTATACATCTCTGTGCGTCAATTTTTATAAATCTAGGGTACGTCTGGTAAAAACTGGGCATATGTCGCAACAGAAAAATGTCAGCAAATTTACACTTTATAAATGTGTTGGGTTTGTCAGATTTGTGATTTATCTACCCGGTGGATAGGAAGTGTCACATTGGGTTCGTGGACCCACTGGGCCGTACCGCCTTGACAGTATGGCAGCTGTCTCAGTCTATAGTTCGTATAGGGTACCTGTGGCAGCTCGGACAGTAGCATGATAGGCTCGGCTGGGACTAGGCAGCAGGTAGACGTCAGGCGTGGAGTAGCAGGACAGGCGTGGAATAAATCACAGCATGACTACAGCACGGCACTTGACCAGGATAGCACGGGATGCAGGAAACAGGTACGCACGGGATGCAGGAAACACTGGGAACTGGAAAACACTAAGAGACCATTTGCATAGACAAACTAGGATACGACAAACAACGCTCAGGCATGGGAGGAAGGGGCTGGGCCCATCTTATAGCCTCGGCTGCTTTGGGAGCAATCAGCTCAATCTCCCACCTGCATGCGCTTTGGCTTAAGTCTGGACTGAGCTCGCAAGCGCATCCTATGTGATCACTGTGGAACAGGACGGCCATATGTGCAAACATCCCTGGAGAGAAGGGCGTCGACTGAATGGAAGGAGTTCATGCTCAGCGACCACGGACGTTACAGTATTCCCCCTCTTACACCCCCTCCTTTTGGGACCTGAACGAGAGAAAAACTTCTTAATGAGGGTAGGAGCATTGAGATTCTCCTCTGGCTCCCAGGACCTCTCTTCTGGACCAAACCCCTTCCAATCTACTAAATAAAAGGTTCTTCCTCTTACTTTTTTAATGTCAAGGATCACCTTAACCTTGAAGGTGTCTGAAGGACCGCTGGAGGAAACCGCAGGGCTAGGAGTCTTGGTAAAGCGGTTTAGAACTACCGGTTTCAGGAGGGAGACATGGAAGGAGTTGGAGATCTTGAGGGTAGGAGGCAGTGAAGCTTGTAGGCGACAGGATTGATCTGCTGTAGGATCTCGAAGGGTCCGAGCAATCTGGGAGCAAATTTGTATGATGGCACCCTCAGTCGAATATTCTTGGAGGACAGCCAGACCTTCGTGCCAGGAAGAAACTGAGGAGGTTCTCTTCTCCTTGTGTCCACCTTCCGTTCATGCGGTCGACCGCCAGCAGGATGGAACATCAGGTCTGCTTCTAGATCTGCAGAAAGTCCCCAAAAGCAGCGTCAGCAGCTGGCACCTCAGATATATCAGGCATCGGAAGAGGAATTTGTGGGTGCTGGCCATAGACAATAATGAACGGTGTATTCCTTGTGGACTCGCTGGTTTGATTATTGTATGAGAATTCAGCCCACGGAAGCAACTGCACCCAGTCATCATGCTGTTTGGAGATGAAGTGGCGTAAGTAGTTCTCCAAGATCTGATTGATCCACTCGACATGACCATTGGAATGTGGATGGTAGGCCGAGGAAAAGTTCAACTTTACACCTAGGAGTCCGCAGAGGGCTCTCCAGAACGTTGAGGTAAACTGAACCCCCCCGATCAGACACAATATGCTGCGGCAAGCTGTGCAGGCGGAAGATGTGTTGGATGAAAAGCTTGGCCAGTTGAGAAGCAGAAGGAAGACCGATCAGAGAAACTAAATGGGCCATCTTCGAAAATCAATCCACCACCACCCAGACAGTACTGCATCCAGCAGAGCGAGGCAGGTCAGTGATAAAGTCCATAGCTATATGCTGCCACGGAGCATTGGGCAAGGGCAATGGCTGGAGCAGGCCAGCAGGTCTGGAGTGAGCGACCGTGTTGGCTGCACACACTGAGCAGGAAGAAACAAAGGCCATAATGTCTTTGGGCAGCATGGGCCACCAGAAATGACGGGCAATCAGATCTCGGGTCTTACAGGTCCCCGCGTGACCTGCCAGTCTAGAGGAGTGTCCCCAGCGGAGGATTCTCCCTCTGTCTGCCAGGTGCACAAAAGTCCTGCCTGGAGGAATGTCCCCAACTTGCAGGGGGTTGACAGAGACAATGCAAGACGGATCAATGTTCTGTGGAATTTCCATGGTGTCTTCTGTCTCGAAAGACCTGGACAAGGCATCAGCCCTCAAATTCTTGTTGGCGGGCGAAAATGGAGCTCAAACTGTAACCTGGTAAAGAACATCGACCACCTGGCCTGATGAGGATTCAGCTGTTGGGCCATCCGGAGATAAGTGAGATTCTTGTGGTCCGTAAAAATCACGATGGCATGAGCTGCGCCCTCTTGTAGATGTCTCCACTCTTCCAGGGCCAGTTTGATGGCCAGTAACTCCCGATCCCCAATCAAGTAGTTGCGTATTGCAGAAGAGAAGAGCTTAGAGAAATATCCACATACCATTGACTCGTCCTTGGAACCTCTCTGGAACAGAATTGCGCCAGCACCGACAGAGGATGTGTCCACCTCCAATGAGAACTGTAAAGAACCATGTGGATGATGGAGGATAGAGACTGACGTGAAGGCGCTCTTCAGGCTATTGAATGCGGACTCAGGAGTCCACATCTTGGCATTCATGCCCTTCTTAGTGAGGTTAGAGATAGGAGATGTCAGTGAGTAGAAGTTTGGAATGAACTGTCTGTAAAAATTGGCGAATCCCAGAAAGCGTTGTATGGCCCTCAAGCCTTGAAGGCGTGGCCAATCCAGGACGGACTTTACCTTTTCAGGATCCATCTCGAGACCTCGATTCGAGACAATGTAGCCCAGGAAGGGTAGAGCATCTTTATCAAACACGCACTTCTCCAACTTGGTGTACAGATGATTCTCCCTTAACCGCAGCAAAACTTTACGGACATGTCTCTGATGCGTCATAGGATCTGGAGAAAAAATCAAGATGTCTTCAAGATAGACCACAACGCAAACATAGAGGAGGTCACAGAATATGTCATTAATGAACACCTGGAAGACCGCGGGAGCATTACACAGGCCGAAGGGCATTACTAGATATTCATAGGGTCCATCCCGGGTGTTAAATGCAGTCTTCCATTCGTCACCCCGGCGAATTCGGATGAGTTTGTAAGCCCCACGCAGGTCTAGTTTGGAAAAAATCTTGGCACCACGTATACGAATCTTGGCCCAAACAGCAGTTTATGTCCACGTATATTGCATTGCCATACCTGGGGGAACAGTTTGAGATATTTGTCTGCAGGGGCACAACATATAGAGCACTAAAAGGGCATATCAGTGGAAAATTGCAATTTTCACTTTGCACCATCCGCTAAGCGTTCATTTTTAATAAATAAAAAAAATGTGGGGTCAAAATGCTCACTACACCCCTTAAAAAAATGACTTGAGGGGTGCAGTTTCCAAAATAGAGATCACTACTTAGGGGTTTGTTTTACTATTTGACCTCAGAGCCCTGCAATTGTGGGTCAATGCTGTGAAAATAACCAAAATGCACATGGTGCTCTTCACTTCTGTACCCTGGTCATATGTCCAGGCAAATAATAAATGCCTTGAGGGGTGCAGTTTCCAAAATGGGGTGCTTCTCAGGGGTTTCTACTGTATTCTGGAACCTCAGGAGCTCTGCAAACACAACATGGCGCCCATACTCCAATCCAGCAAAATCTGTGTTCTAAAAGCCAAATGGCGCTCCTTCCATTTTTAGCTGTACCATGTGCCCAAACAGCAGTTTAGGGCCACACATGCGGTATTGCCATACTCAGGAGAAAAATACCACACAATTTGTTACGGTTTCTCCCATTACCCCTTGTAAAAATAAAAATTTGGGAGCAAAAAAACAAAAAAAAAAATTTTCCCTGCCTAATTCTAATAAAATCTATGAAACACCTGTGGGGTCAAAATGCTCACTACGCCCCTAGATGAATGCCCTGAGAGGTGTAGTTTCCAAAATGGAGTCACTTCTCAGGGGTTTCTACTGTACCTCAGGGGTTCTGCAAATGCGACATGGCGCCTAAAATCCAATCAAGCAAAGTCTGCACCCCATGTAGAGCTTCTGCCATTCTAAGCCTTGCCGTATGTGCAAACAGAATTTTATGACCACATATGGGGTATTGCCGTGCTCAGAAGAAATTGCTTTACAAATGTTGGGGTACTTTTTTTCTCCTTTTTTTTTTTCCCTTAGAATTTTACAATTTTTACATGTTTTTTTTTTTCTGACAAAGTAAATTTTTATCTTCAGATAAATTCCAATGAATTCAGCAAAAAAAAAACAAAAACGGTGGGGTCAAAATGCTAACTATACCCCTAGAAAAATTCCTTGAGGGGTGTAGTTTCCAAAACAGGGTCACTTTTTGGTGGGTTTCAACTGTTTTGGGCCGTCCAGTGCGTTGCAAACGTAACATGGCACCGAAAACCATTCCAGCAAAATCTAAGCTCCAAAATCCAAATGCCACTTCAAAAGGAGCTCCTTTTCTTCTGAGCCCTGCCGTGGGTCTAAACAGCAGTTTATTACCAAATAGGGGGTATTGCCGTCATCAGGAGAAATTGCTTTACAAATGTTGGGGTGCTTTTTCTCCTTTTATTCTTTGTAAAAATGAGAAAAGTCTTTTTTCAGAAAAAATAAATAAAATTCATAAAAACTGCAGAATCTGGGCAATAAATATTGAGTTGAGTTTCTTTGGTAAAACTCTGTTACAGAATTTTTTTTATTACCACCCTACTTTGCTTTTATCCCTGTGAAGCGCCTGAAGGATTAAAACAATTTCTGAATGCTGTGTTGAATATTTTGAGGGGTGCAGTTTTTAAAATGGGTTGTTTTTTTTATAAGGGTTTCAAATATATGGGCCCCTCAAAGCCACTTCAGAACTGAACTGGCCCCTGAAATTATCCTTTTGAAATTTTCTTGAAAATGTTAGAAATTGCTGCTAAAGTTCTAAGCCTTGTAACATCCTAGAAAAATAAAAGGACGTGGAAAAAAAACATGCAAAGATAAAGTAGACATATGGGAATGTTAATTAGTAGCTATTTTGTGTGGTATTACTATCTGTTTTACATGCAGATACATTTAAATTTAGAAAAATCATGATTTTCTCTAAATTTTGGTATTTTTTACAAATAAGCAATGAATTTATCGACCACATTTTCCCACTAACCTGAAGTCCAATATGTGCATGGTCCCAAAACGTACCAATAAAAATTACAGCCCGGCCCAAAAAAACAAGCCCTTACACAGCTTTTTTGACGGAAAAATAAAAAACATATGGCTCAGAATATGGTGATACAAAAAATATATATATTTGTTTTTTTTAAAAAGTGACTTTATTGTGCAAATGCTGTCAAATATAAAACCACTATATACATATGGTATCGACCCGCATATAAAGTAAGTATGTCATTTATAGCGCACGGTGAACGCCGTAAAAAATAAATTAAAATAAAAACATTGTCAGAATTGCTTGTTTTTAAGTCACCTTGCTTGCCAAAAAAATTCAATATAAAGTGATAAAATAATCGCACGTACCCCAAAATGGTACCAATGAAAACTACAGATTATACCGCAACAAATAAGCCCTCAGACAACTCCGGTGGAGAAAAAATAAGAAACAAGTCAGAAAAAGAACAAAAGTTCCGGCCCTCAGAATATAGCGACGCAAAATGTGCAGAGCGTTCCAAAAGCGGATCAGATTGGGCACCATTTATCAGTGCGACACAGGCCACACATCTCCAGAATATTATTTATTTTTCACATTATTATACCCTCTTATTATGCCCTGATGTACTCCGCACAGCTTACATATGCCCCCACATTATAAACTAAAATACCAGCAATACCACAAACGGAACAACTGCCAAGCTAAATCTGCGCTCCAAAACCAAACTGTTCTCCCTCCGTTCTGAGCCCTACAGTGTGCCCAAACAGCAGATTACGTCCACATATATGGCATCGCCATACCTGGAAGAACCCCCTAAACAATTTGAGATATTTGTCTGCAGTGGCACAAATTGAGCACAACATATTGGGCACTAAAATGGCATATCAGCGGAAAATTGCAATTTTCACTTTGCACCATCTGCTGAGCGTTCATTTAAAAAAAAATAAGAACCCTGTGGGGTTAAAATGCTCACTACACCCCTTGAAAAGTGCCTTGACGGGTGCAGTTTCCAAAATAGAGGTCACTACTTGGGGTTTGTTTTTACTATTTGACCTCAATTGTTGCATGGTACTCTTCACTTCTGAGCCCTGTCATATGTCCAGGCAAATAATAAATGCCTTGAGGGTTGTAGTTTACAAAATGGGGTCACTTCTCAGGGGTTTCTACTGTACTCTGGTACCTGAGCGGCTCTGCAAATGCGACATTGCGCCCGTACACCAATCCAGTAAATTTTGCGAAATAAAAGCCAAATGACACTCCTTCCATTTTGAGCTCTGCCATGTGCTCAAACAGCAGTTTAGGGCCACACATGGAGTATTGCCGTACTCGGGAGAAATAGAGTAACAAATTGTGTGGTGTTTTTTTCTCCTCTTACCCCTCGTGAAAATAAAAAATTGGGCGCTAAAACGACATATTTTTGGGAAAAATTAAATTGTTCATTTTCACTGCCTAATTCTAATAAAATCTATGAAACACCTGTGGGGTCAAAATACTCACTACACCCCTCCTAGATGAATGCCCTGAGAGTTGTAGTTTCCAAAATGGAGTCACTTCTCAGGGGTTTCTACTGTACTGGTACCTCAGGGGCTCTGCAAATGCGACATGGCGCCTAAAAACCAATCAAGTAAAATCTGCATGCCAGGTAGCACTCCTGCCATTCTAAGTCCTGCCGTGTGTCCAAACAGAAGTTTATGACCACATATGGGGTATTGCCATACTCGGGAGAAATTGCTTTACAAATGCTTATTCTCCTTTATTCCTTGTAAAAATGTGAAAATTCTATGTTTTTTCAGAAAAAAAAGTATTCATCATTTAAGGTGTTAAAAGGGCGGAATCAAAGTGATCTTTGATTCCGCCCATTGCAGTGAGTTGTCGGCTGTATAACAGTCGGCTGCAGTGAGGCGTCACCCGCTGAGTGTGGAGCGAGCTCAGCCCGTGACCCGCTCCATACCTCCCCTTAACGGCTGTCACATACATGTATGTGACATGTCGTTAAGGGGTTAATTCCATGTAAAAATTGAATAAGGTAGTTGCCGGGACACATCCAGGGCAGTAATTTGCCGGGAGTGGCTCTGTAAATTCGGGACTGTTGGCAACTATGAGTACTTGATGTAATGTAAGGCCTGGGTGGTGTTAGGCCAATGCAGAGTAATCGCAGAATAGAAGAAATAAAGCACCAGAATGATGGCAAACAAAGTGTTTACTTAAAACGGACTTTAACGGACAGCAATAACACAGAACACTTCTCAGCAGCTATGAAAGGCAAATTGCTTCTTAGCAACGTTAAACGTACTCAACTTGATTCAGGCAGGCAAACAGTGATGGCTGGCTCATTACAAACAGGATAGAGTCAAGGGCACTACTCCCTGATACTGGGGACATTATCTTCCCAAATTCAGGCCTTCCACTAGGCTTTTACAACTGCTTGCGTACTGGCTGTCTGGCTTGTGTACTTGCGGGGAGGCTCCTGCCCATCACCCCCCAATGCACCTTAACCCACTGACATTCAGTGCCCCGCACTTCTGCTGCTCTGCCTTTTAGGGATGGAGTCCACATCTCGTTTTGTGCACACGTTTGTGGTATACGACGATGTATATGTTTTTAAAGTTACAAAAGCGTATGCATTTGTAATATATGCTTACGATTATTGTAGTATACTCCGTATACGATTTTATACGTTTGTGTCCGTTCTTCTAAAAATGTATACTTTTTTTGTTCTTGAGCTAAATTAAACTTTGTAAAGTCAAGATCTCCCATATATGGTGACAAAAATGTATACGTTTTACGTATGCAAACGTAGGGTTTAAGATTGCAAACGCCGTACATACATCGCCTTTGACTTCAATACAAATAAAACAGTATACGTGTGGTATATGTTTTGGAAAAGTACTGAAAAGCGTAGTAGACTACGCTTTTCAGGACATGGAAAAAAAAAGGATGAACCGTAAGCACACAACGTATGCACAAACTACACCATTAGGGCATCCGTCCTGACCATAAGAATCAATGTACATGCTGTGGTACACGTTTTGACACTGTTTTTTCATGTCAAAACGTGCACGTCAGACGTACAGTAAAAACGAGATGTGAAGTTAGCCTTACATGTACATAAAGGAAAGCAGATGCATCAGTCTTTTCTTTATACCTTCCTGTTGGATCCACTTCTGGTTTTGGCTCAAAAACCTGAGCCAAAAACTTTATATGGGATATTTTCAGAACAATTCTGTTCTATGGGTGTATTCACACGGCTGTTTTTTTAACAGCCCGTGTATATTGGCCGTCAAAAAATAGGACATGTCCTATTTTTGTCCGTTTTCACAGCCAGACGGCCCCCATAGAAGTCAATGGATCAGTTTTTAACACACTGATGCAAAACGGCCATGAAAAAATTACAATTGATCAGTTTTTAATGGCCATGTTTTTTTCACTGTCGTGTGAATGTAGCCTAAGAATTTTCTACTTACAATGATTTCAGGACCTCCTGTGGGGTATCTGCATGGCTAAAATGATATTATTAAAAATCTGTATGTGTATATAAAGTAATACATACATGTTGATCTATGGCACATGTATTAAATATTTGTACAGGTGTTTTCATGTAGCTTTTAATGGAATATGTATTACATGCTTATTTAATCCATTAGGCAAAGGCCATTGTTTCCCAAATCACCAGTACAAAAATCTATTAGCATTTAGGTGTAGTAAGGTGCAGCTTATTCATCAGTTACAGGTATTACGTCTCAAGACATCACTGCCCAGTAATTTTCCTATATTTTGAATACAAGCCTCCAGGGTATTTGTCTGCTTTCTTCCACATGATCTTGCTGAGCTGGGAACATTTGTTTGACATGTAAAACTGTCAACACATATAAGATAAATGTCATGGATCCCATTAATTTCAAGAGGTGTTACCAACTTATACAGCGATGGCATAAAGCCTATATATTCCTTCACTTGATGATCAGTGGGGGTCCGAACTCTGGTACCGCCAATCCTCCCCACCGATCTTGAGACTGTTCTTCAAGTGAATGGGGCCCGGGTGGTCGGGAATAACGCAATGCAGGAAAAACTTAGCATTGCAGCTCTTTCTTTCCCCCATCATGTTAGCACAGTCTGTAAACCCCTGAACTATATGTAAATATCAGTATGTTTATACACACTGGTCAGCCATAAAATTGAAAACAACTTACTGAATATTGTGTTGGTGTTATGACTTGCAGATTGTGGACCCACTGGGCTACTCCACCTGTTTTGCTTAGGGTCACCTCTAAGGGTGTTATCTAAGTAGCCTCCCTGGTCCTCAACATTTTGCCCCTCTGCAGGGATCTAGTGTTTGCTGCCGGGAAGCTACTAGGTTGCTCGGGGCAGCTGGATGGAAGCTGATCACTGGACACTGGTGGATAGCGGATAACAGGACACAGACAGATAGCGGACAGCAGGATACAGGCAGGCAGCCGAACAGTGGCAAACAGCAGATAGCTGGATACAGGCTGACAACTGACAGCAATAGTGAACTGGATACAGGCTGGTAGCGGATAGCTGGATACAGGCTAACAATAGATAGCAATAGCGGACTAGATACAGGCTGGTAGCTGATAACTGGATACTGGCTGACAACAGATAGCACTAGCAGACAGGAATTGGATGCACACAGGAACCTTTGCAGGATACAAACAAGGTTGTTCCAGTATTGATCAGGCATCAGGTGGATAGTGGAGGTGTCTTAAATAGTCCTGGGTGCAACAGGGATTAGATAAGTGAATTTTGAATTTTGCATGCTGGCACCTTAAGAAGTGGCCGGAACAGACGCACGCACTATGGACATTGCGGCTGCGGGCAAAGAATAACAGCAGGCGCCGGCGGCTTGCTAGAGAGGCAGGCCAGTGGAGGAGGTAGGAGATCCGAAGGCAGGGACGGCTGACAGGAGTGGGACCCAGTGTTACACTAGGTCCCCCCCTTGCTGCCAAAACATCTCTGTCCTATCAAGGCATGGACTCCACAGAGACCTGTGGTATATGGCACCAAGACGTTAGCAGCAGATCCTTAAGTCCAGTAAGTTGTGAGGTGGGGTCGTGTTTTTCCAGCACATCCAACAGATACTCAATCGGATTGATATCTGTGGAATTTGTGGACCACTTCCACAGCTTTAACTCTTTGTCATGTTCCTCAAACCATTCCTGAAAAATATTTGCAGAGCGGAAGTGCACTCTCTGATTATTCTGCTGAAAGAGGCCACAGCCATTAGGGAGTACCGTTGCCAAGAAGTGGTAAACTTTGCGTGCAACAATTTTTTGGTAGTTGGTACGTGTCAAAGTAACATCCACATGAATGTCAGGACTTAAGGTTTCCCAGCAGTACATTGCTCAGAGCATTGCACTGCCTCCGCCGGCTTGCCTTCCCATAATGTATCCTGGTGCCATCTTTTCCCCAAGTAAGTGATACACACCCGGCCTGTAAGCGACCCTCCCGTCCGTCCACATTATGTAAAAGAAAACATGATTCATCAGACCGGCCCACCTTCTTGCGTTGGTTCATGGTCCAGTTCTGGTGCTCACATGCCCATTGTAGGCGTATTCGGCTGTGGACTGGGGTCAGCATGGGCACTCTGACCAGTCTGCGACGACACAGTTTTCAGTAATCTCATCATATTTGCATGGCTACTGTATAATAACTTGTTTATTTTCAACCTTCTGGAGCTACCGTCAGCTGTATTACTTGTGCACCAGCAGTGAAAAGGAATGGCTTTCCAAACTCCTACCCCATTTTCTGTTGTTATGAATTTCTAATAAATTAAAGTCCAGAAAAAAACCTTATGCTTATAGTTAGACCCTGCAGTGAAAGAACTAAAGCAGGACTGAGATCTATAAGTCCAGAAAAAAAACCTGCTTATAGCTAGACCTTGTAGTAAAGGAACTAAAGCAGGACTGAGATCTAGAAGCCCAGAAAAAAACCTGCTAGACCCTGTAGTGAAGAGACTAAAGCTGGACGGATATCTGACAACTAGATAGATAGATAGATAGATAGATAGATAGATAGATAGATAGAGCAGCTTCTAGTAAGTGTTCTACGTCACTCCAGTACTTGATTTATAGCTATACTGCTCATTACTGCTGTATAATCTCTTCCATGCTGCTGATACTGCTTCTATGTGTGAGCATGTGTCATAGATAGATAGACAGACAGACAGACAGAGAGACAGATACATAGAAGAGAGTCCAGAGCAGCACAATTTAGTAAGGCAAATTGTGGTGTTCAAGCAACAGGAATTAGGCTAAATTCCTCTGGTAGTCAAATCCAAGAAAAAGGCAGCACTCCCATTTAGGTGAAGCATAACAAATGTACTTTTATTCCATACGCTTATAAAAGTCAATTCTTTTTTTTTGCTTCACCTAAATGTGAGTGCTGACTTTTTGTTTGATTAGATAGATAGATAGATAGATAGATAGATAGATAGATAGATAGATAGATAGTTGATAGATGTTTTTGACATTAGAAGAACTAGAGGAAAGAGACATAATGCTTCCTCCAATCTGAATTTTAAAATACATGTTTGTTATTGCTATATACAATGGACTGTTTACATGTACGGATTATTTTTAAAGGACTGTGCAATATTTACTTACCAGTGCCTCATACAACGTAAAGGAATGTTGAATGAAAACATATACTAGAATGCCATTCCGTTTATTTCCTTTTCAAAATCTTCAAAGGCTTTTCTATGCATAGCTTGTTTGTAATTTAAGACGTTTTCTCCTGAAAGGGCTGCAGAGTGCCCACTAATGCATTGCAGGCCCCCTAGTAGAGGAAGGCATTTTGCTTGCATATGCTTTAAGCAACAGGTAAGTTGCAGTCTAATAACCCACTTCCACATGTACGTGGAAAGTGAATATTTTATTATTTATCAACTTTATCAAATGTCTTTTCGTTTGTCAATTTTACTTTCAATTCCACATTATCTTAGAATAAAATAAGCAGCTACTTATTCTGATGCAAAGAGCATATAAAAAATATATGAAACATATACATAAACTCTCATGCACTGAGATAAAATAGGAAGATATTAGAGACGGAATATAGGACTTTTTTTTTTTTCTTTATCAAGATTTTTATTTTGAAAAAAATGTAACAGCATATAAAACATTGTACACCATTGCCAAAAAATTTTCACGCAGTACAAAATACAAATTTTCACAGTATATGAACAGTATATGAAATGCATGAACATCAATGGGAGGTAACCTCCCAGCCATCTAAAGTAAGTATGAATCAAAATACGGTGGTACTAACTGTACCATGTTCACATAAAGATAGTGCAATAAACATGGGCACCAGGCCCCAGTGAAGTAAGAGTTGGTACGTATAAGTGGCACAAATATAATATAACACCAACACAAGACACCAGACAACAAAGGGAAACACAGACAGACATAGCGCATGGAATAAGATCACAGAAGTTGCTCAGAACCTTCCATCCAGCCAGAGAGGTAGATCAGTACCACCCCGGAATCCAGACCACACTGCCCAAGTTTGGACGAAGAGCACAGACTTGCCCCTGTCAGCGGACAGCAATTCCTCCATCCTCATAATCCCGTTCACCTCTGTTACCCATTCCGTCAAAGTAGGAACAGTATTAGACTTCCAGTGACGAGGTATCACCGTTCTCGCCGCAGTCAGGAAATGCCTAAAGACACCTCTTTTGAGGTGTGGGAGTGATCCAGGAACCATGGAGAGTAATCCAATAGAAGCCGAGGTCGGGACCTCAGTGTGAAAGAGCTTGTTACCCAAGTCAAAAATCTTTCCCCAGATGGGACGTATCCTGGGACAGTCCCACCAAATATGCAACATGGTTCCAGGAGCCTCCCCACACCTCCAACAATCACATCAGGAAATATCCTATGCAACAAAGCACGACAACGATACCACCGGGTGAGTATTTTGTAGTTTTTTTTTCTTGAGCAAAACAAGACGTTGGTAGTTTGTGAGCTAAAAGGAAAGAAGTACCCCATTCCTCTTCCAAATGTTGAACCCCCATTTCCTCGTCCCATGCAGTAGTGAAGGACAGTTGAGAGAAAGAGAATTTGGGTAAAAGAATCCCATGTAAATAGGACAAGACATGAGAGGGAGCAGTAGATAAAGATAAATAATGTTCCAAAGGAGTCTTGTCCTGTAAAAACACCAGACAGTCTCCCATGGAAGAAAGATAGGAACGCAACTGCAAGTATGACCACCAGGTTGATCGTCTCCCCGGGCAGGCCCCAGAGACAGCATTCATTGATAAAATGGCACCGTCAGGAGTAAGGGTCTCAGCCAGATATCCACCCTCTCCTCTCTCCCAACAGAGGAATGTATCAACACCCACCGCCGGAGGGAAGGAGGGGTTGTCAAAGAGAGGAGTCAGAGGACCCGGGCGATGAACAAGGCCCGCAGCACCAAAGATTCGCTCCCAGACTGCAAGAAACTGACGTGTGAGGAAAGGCAAAGACAGCATGTGGCGCTGCAGGACAGTCAACCACGGCAGAGAGGATAATGCACAGTGGCGGATTAAGTGTACCATGGGCCCTGGGCTGTTGATACAACTTGGGCCCCCCTCACACAGAGTTCACAGCAGCACAGAATCTGCACGCTCCTCTCCTGAAATACTCTGTGCTGCTGTGAACTCTGCTCTTACCATTACGTGGTGACTTGCCAATCATGTGAAGGTGTTATTGAGGACAGGAGTGGAGGAGAGGTAACAGACTGAGCTACGTAATGGTAAGAGCAGAGTTTACAGCAGCACTGAATATGCACGCTCATCTCCTGAAATACTCTGTGCTGCCTTAAACTCTGTGGACAGGTCAGGATCCTGTTTTTTTTTAAATGCTGCACTGTAGCGCAGACTTATATAATGGATCGAGCGGGTTCCCCAGCAGCATTTAAAAGAAACAGGATCCTGACCTGTCCACAGAGTTTAAGGCAGCACAGAGTATTTCAGGAGAGGAGCCTGTGATTGGATGCAGAGGCCGTCACGTGGGATGAAGCGTCATTCCTGGAGGCCGGCCTTCTGACGTCATCCTGACGTGCGTGACCGCCACTACAGCCTGTGATTGGCTGCAGCGGCAACATGGATGAAACGTCATCGCTGGAGGCCGGACAGGAGGAATGTAAGTATGAACGTATTTTTTTTATTACATTAAAATTCTATTTTCCGTGCGCCGAGCATATACTGTCAAGGTTGTTGAAAGAGTTAGTGCAGCCCATTAACTCTATCAGCACCCTGGACAGTACCATGCTCGGCGCACAGAAATTACAGGTTCGGTCCGAATCGAACTTTTTTGTGAAATTCGGCGAACTAGCCGAACGGAACTTTTCATAAGTTCGCTCATCTCTAGTCATAATGATGGCGGCTGTGCGAAAATCTCGCAGCCGCGCATCATACACTGATGACACATGGAGCCGTTAAGTGCCTTTTGCGCACGGAAAACGCCGCAGTTTTTGCGTGAGCAAAACGCACACGCTCGTGTAAATGAGGCCTAAAGGGTAAGTCAATTTTTAACAAACTTCTAACATGTCATAGTGACATGTCAGAACTTTTGATGGGTGGGGGTCCGGGTGCGGAGACTAAGCGGCAGAAGTGCTCATGTGAGCAAAGAGCCACTTCATTTCTGTTTGGCTTTTTTCGGAAAGCCAAAGTAGCGGTGTACGGGCTCATTGACTTTCTATGAGCCAGTACATAAGCTGCTCAGCTTTCCGGAAACAGAAACCAAGTGGCTCAGCGCTCACACGAGTGCTTCCGACGCTTAGTTTTAGTGATCAGAGGGAGTCGGCGAGAGACACTGCTTCCGTAACCATCATTCAGTTTTATGGGACTTACGGATGGTGGATATGTCATACATTTTTCTTATGGGAAAACTGAGGGCTGTATGGGGGGGATTATATTGCAAGGGGAGGTGAGTTTGTCTGACTTCTGGGGGCTCTATAGGGAGGTCTGAGTGTCTGATTCTGACATCTCTGTGGGGGGGGGTAGCCCCCCCCCCATAGAGCCCGTCGCTCAGACCCCCCTATACAGCCCCCAGAAGTCAGACAATTTGACTTACCCTAGTAATATATTAGTAACTAGTGAGGGCTCTATGGGAAGGGGTGATTATACTGAATGGGGGAGGGGGGGTTCTAACCATCTAAGTGACTCCAGAGGACGCCATGAAGGGGGGAATAACCCCCCATCCCATCCCCCATAGAGCTCTCAGTATTTCAGTATTTATTATACAGCAGGGAGGATTGAGCGTGTAACTCACTGCTGAGCGTCTATGGAGGGAAATTATTGTCCCCCCATAGAGTCCTCTGCAGTGAGTTACACTGCTCAGACCCCCCTGCTGTATAATAAATACTGAAATACTGAGCTCTATGGGGGATGGGATGGGGGGTTATTCCCCCCTTCATGGAGTCCTCTGGAGTCACTTAGATGTAAATTAAGATGGAGACTAACATGAACACTAACCTCCTCGTTGCTCGACCACCGCCCTTCTCGTCTGTTCCTCACTGGCGGTACGTGAAGCGTCAGAGGGGCGTGTTCTACCACGACTAGCAGACGCACGTCTGCTAGTCCTATCCAGCAATTGATATCCATCCCCCTCCTCCTCATCAGCACTGCACTGCCCTCTGTTGCAGTCCGCCCGCCCCTCCCTCTCAACGGCCATTAGCGGCGCTTCTTGTGAACGGCCATTAGTGAGTCCGACCGTGATTTAAAATGATGTGCGGGTTGCGATGGGCCCCCTAAAAGCTTGGGCCCCGGGCGGCCGCACGAAACGCCCATATTATAATCCGCCACTGATAATGCAAGAGGAGACATATCTCTTTCGATGCGCACCCATTGCTTACCTGTTTCCGAGCGGAACCAATCCACTACCCTCATAATCAATGCAGCTTGATGGTAACGTTTAATGTCTGGGAGACCCGCGCCCCCATCTACTAAGGACAGCAAAACGAATACGAGGCTTAGAGGAGCCCCACACAAATTTAGTTATGGCCCTGTGTAAGGTCTTAAAAAAGCCCGATGGTACTACAATAGGGACGGTCTGGAAGAGGTATAAAAATTTGGGCAAAATATCCATTTTGACCGCATTGATACGCCCAAACCATGACATACGGTTCCCACCATACTCTGCCAATTCCTTCAGAGTACGCTGCAGAATAGGCATGCAATTCAAGGCAAACAGGTCTGCCTGTTGCGTGGGAACATGTACCCCCAGATATTTTAAGGACGTAGTTTGCCATTTGAATGGGAAAACCCGAGCGAGATGGGCAGCCAGAGGAGCATCAAGAGATATATTCAAGGCCTCAGATTTAGAGTAATTAATTTTAAAATTACTTAGATGACCAAAACGCTCAAATTCCTCAGTCAAAGATGGCAAAGAAATCATGGGAGTTGTAATGTACACAAGGAGATCGTCTGCATAAAGCGCCAGTTTATGATGCTGTGATCCAACACGTACACCCTGAACATTAGGATTGCTCCGCAGTGCCACGGCCAGGTGTTCCATGACCAGAACATATAATAGAGGCTAGAGTGGGCACCCCTGTCTCGTGCCATTAGCAATAGGCAAGGAATCAGATAGAAGTCCATTAACACGAACCCGAGCCATAGGTCTATAGTATAATGCCATTATCCTATCCACCATAGTAGTGCCAAAGCCAACCTGCGACAGTACACTGGGGAGGAACACCCAGTGCACTGTGTCAAAAGCCTTTTCGGCATCCACCGAGAGTAAGCACATCGGTATCTTACGGGATTGGCAGTATGAAGTTAAAAGGAGAGTTTTGTTAGTGTTATCCCGCGCTTCCCGACCGCGTACGAACCCCACCTGATCATCCAATATCAAGCCAGGCAACAACGGCGACAAACGAGAGGCAAGCAGCTTCGCGAAAAGTTTTACATCTACATTAATTAGTGAAATGGGTCTGAAGTTAGCGCAAGATGTTGGATCCTTGCTTGGCTTTGGTAAAAGGGTGATGTGAGCCTCGAGGGACTGGGGCGCAAAGGGACACAAGGAAGACACAGAATTAAAGACTTTTGTCAAAAAGGGAGCCTGTTGAGCCTTAAATGTTTTATAGAATTTGTTGTTAAACCCATCGGGCCCTGGACTCTTGCCCAAGGGTGAGTCTCCAATAGCACGCTCCACTTCTGATTCCACAAAATCTTCCTCGAGCCCCGAAGCCTCCCCAACTTCAAAAGACGGCAACGCAGTATTGTGCACAAAATGATCGATTTTATCCCACAACGCCTCAGCCTGCATATCATGAAATTGACCTTTAATATTATATAAGGCCGAGTAATAATGTCTAAAGCAATCAGTAGTACCCGCCGGGTCATGAACCTCGCTGCCCGAGGGAGATAGAATTTTAGGGATGTAGGACGCTTGTGTACGGGGATGCAATATCGGCTCCAAAGACCTACCACACTTGTCCGCAAATTCGTAGGAGTGCTTCCTCATCCGATCCCTGAACCGAGCGTGGGACTGATCTATGAGGGAGCGTAAGGATTCTCTCGCTGTAGTAAGATCCGCAAAAACCTGTGAAGATGGAATCCGTTTATGACATAATTCCAAGTCCCGAATCTGAGTCAGGAGACGCGCAATAGTTACCCCTTTCTCTCGCTTCAAACGTGCCCCGTGTTGTATTAGGACTCCTCTAATGACACATTTCAGTGCCTCCCACTGGAGTGGCAAGGGAGTAGGGTCATGCTCATGGACCTCGAGAAAACCGGAAAGTGAGTCCTTAAGGGCCGACACACACACTGAATCCCGTAATAGATTATCGTTAAGTTTCCAAGACTGAAAATTCGGAACCGAGTCAGGAAACGTAAGAGTCAGAAACAACGGGGCATGATTTGACCAGATCATGGGACCCACGTTAGTAGTAGGAAGCCAGGTAAGCAAATGGTGACTAATCAAAAAAGCGTCTATCCGACTGTACATATTATGCAATGGGGAGAAGTAAGTATACTCTCTTACCTGAGGGTGCAGAATCCTCCACACGTCAATCAATTGCATGGAATGCATCACAGTCTTTAGTGCCCCCAAGTGCGATTTAGGAACAGTAGACCTGCCTGAGGAGGTATCAAGCCTGGAATCAAAAGTCAGATTAAGATCTCCTCCCACAATTAAAACGCCCTCGGTGAACTCTTCCAATTTCTTCAAAAACAAGCGCCCCACTCTAGCCTAGTCCTGATTGGGGAGGTATAAGTTAGCCAGGGTAAAAATCTTATTGCGTATGGACAATTTGAGAAAAACATACCGACCTCCTGGGTCAACCAAAACATCAATGAGTTTATGAGAGAGTGACTTGTGGAGACATATACTAGACCCCTTGGACTTGGATTCCGGGTTGGCACTGTGAAACCAAGTCGGAAAATATCGATTTGTAAATTGTGGCGTATGGCCCACCTTGAAGTGAGTCTCCTGTAGGAACAAAATATGTACTCGCTCTTTGTGCATGTTATATAAAATTTGCGAGCGTTTTTCCGGGACATTAAGCCCCCTAGCATTAAAGTTACAGACTTTCAATTGCGCCATCACTACCTCCCACCAGAGGAGCACACAAATAAAATGCGCTAAATCAGTGGTGAATAGAACAAGACAGACAAGGAAGGGAGACACGACAACAAAGACAGACGAACGGGCGAAATAATCACCCACTCCTTGAGCTACTCAAGGAGAAACAATCTAATAGACACCAGAGTCAACCAGTGAGTCCCTAAGAGGAGAAGTGTCAGGACAAGGACTAGCCAGTGCCCTGCACCCCCAACCCGGCAAATTACAATAAAGCAAATAACGATATAACATAAAAGAAAGGAAAACCAAGGCACTTAGCATGATACCCTATAGTAGTGAGACAAAGGTATGCAGCATTAGTATAGACCTAAAGATACCTCAGTAGAGAACACTCCTGGATACATTCAACGTCATCATAAGTGCACATACAGGTTAGCAATACATGGAATTTATAGAAATATTAAGCATTCACATTTGTAGAGCATCTGTAGAGCATTTGTAGAGCATCAGATCTCCAGCAACAATCACTTATAACGAGAGGCAGACCCAGACAGCAATGACTATAAGAAACACAGAATGCAATTGCTTCAGATGAAGAACACAAGAGCCGTAGCATTGAACTCTGACAACAGGCCGCAAGGAGACATAAGAAGGATATCATATCGGCTCAGCGGTGCGACCCTCATGACGCCGCCTAGGAGAAGCAGGAGAACGACCTCGCCAGCGCGACCGCGGACGCGGCGGTGGGACGGGAACATAAGGCCAATCAGGTAGGGAGACTCGAGGAAAACGGAGAGCAGCGCAGAAGTCCGGAACATCCCCTGGGTCCCGAACACTCAGCAGTGTCCCGTCCCTCCGAACCTGCAGCTTGAAGGGGTGACCCCAGGAATAAGAGATCTCGTGTTCTCTCAAGACGTCCAGCAAAGGACGAAGCACTCTGCGCTTGTCCAGAGTCATCCTAGACAAATCAGATAGCAGCTGGATCTTGACCCCCTGTAATAAAACCTCGCCTTTATCTCGGGCCTTCCTCATTATCTGCTCCTTGAGAGAAAATAAATGGACCCGGCATAGCACATCTCTAGTCCTATCAGGATCTGGGTTCCGAGGGCCCAGAGTCCTGTGGGCTCTATCCAGCTCCAGAGGGTCATCAGCATGGCGCCCCAATAAGGTGTTAAATAGAGACTGTAAAGCAGGGATGAGTTGACCCGGAGAGATATCCTCAGGAATGCCCCGAAGCCGAATATTATTGCGGCGATTCCGATTCTCATGATCCTCGGCAAGGTTAAATAACGCATGAATCTGATGAGAGTGTTGATCCAATCGGTCGGCATGAGAAACTTGCTGTTGTGAGAACGGAAACATCGCTTTCCATACGCTGCACTTGATCGGACAATTGGGATAGATTGGTGGTAAGAGACTGTATCTCCGACTTGTACATCGTCTCAAGACGGTTGACATAATGCTCCATGTCCTGCTTAGTGGGTAATGCTGATAACTGTCATCTCAGGCCCAGTAAATCATCCCCTAGGACAGTAGGAGAGGTAGAAGGCAGCAATGCCGGCCCCAGCACATGAGAGGAGGATGATGGAGAGACCCGGCCGCCATGACAGGCACCACATGGCGAGCAGTCCCGCGCAGGCAGCGCCATCACAGCCCCAGAAGAGCTCGGTGTTACCCCATCCAGCCGGGAGGGACTCTGCCCATACGAACCGGATGGCGAGGAGAAGGTACTAACGGTACCTGATGCAGCAGCGCCAGACGCAGATGATATCCCCTCTGGAAGCAAGGTCCCGGTGCCATCTCGTCTCTCCTCCATCGGCGCCATCTTAGAAGATGTTCCAGCAGCAACGTCGATCAAAAATCGCTGGATGGAGCCGGCTGCAGACATCTCCCGAGTGCAATAATGAGTCCCCGTGGAGGCCTTTGATTTCCTGACCATTAGGCAAGTAGATGGATGCTTTTTAATGAGCTTATGATCGGGTTAGAGGAGTAACTTTTTTCTATATTGCACAATCCGAACTATGTAGTTTTATTTCTATGCTTGCTTTTCTTGTTACATAGTTACAAGTAATTATACAATGTATTTATGAACGTTTAAGAGAAAATGTCACTCTTCTTATCTGTCTGTGCACATTTGTTAACCCAATTTCAATTTAAAACAATGAATACTAATCTTCCTGACTAGAGGTGGTCAAACTTCCTGCTGTCCCATTAAATCATTATTTGGGTAATTTTCCTGCAATGTTTAAAGTTCTGTTTAAGAACAAAACAAACCAGACCATTTTATTTAAAAAACATTATTTTTTTTAGATTAAGATTAAAGAAACAAACCAAACTATTTAATGAATCAATATTAAAGTTTGTTCAGTGTAAAATATACTTATCCTTTTGTCTTATTTTCTCATCCAATGATTCATTTTGTTTTCCACTTACAGAATAGAGGCAGCAAAACATAACGTTAAACCATTCATCTCAATAAATCTAAAACTCCTTCCTATTCCTCCTAATATTTATTCCAGAGAAAAATATAACCAGCTCTTTAATTACTTTATTTGCTCACCCAGTTCAATTATTGTGTGACCCTACAGTCTTCTGACCTAGGCAGTCACAATTCTCCAAAGAAATATTAAAAGCGACCTTCCAGTCCAACAATCAAAAAATTGAGACTATACATTGGAAATATATAGTTAACTTCAGTAGTGTAACTTGAAGCTCTTGGGCCCAGGAAATAAAGCGAGAATGGTACATGAGAAAATGCAGTATACAATCACAAAGTTATACATTGTACATTTTACAATAGTGTTACATATAAGTCTCAATACAGGCGACGTACCTGAGTGCAAAAAATCATATAACAAAGTAGCCAATTAAAAAAACAAACCCCCCCCCCCCAAAGCTGAAGGACTCATAGTATTTATATCAAATTGCATTTATGAGAAACAACCAGATCTGAGTTTCTATAACAGATACCACCACTAAGCATTGTATACCTCTTCTCTGTTAGTTTACAACATTTTAGACAACCAAGCGTACCAGCAATGTCCCTAGTCAAGTACCATGACGTATAATGAAAAGGAGCCATCAACTCCATAATTTTCGTTTTGTTGGAAATGTTTGCAAATAAAAGTTTGCCATTTCTAGAAGAATATTGAGGCCTTAGCTTCTACAGTATGTTCTATTTCTAGCCTATCCGTAAGTATACATTTTTTCATTTTTATTGTAAGTTCGGTAAGTGTGGGAATGTGAGATGTGAGCCAGTAAGCATCGTTTAGCTACCAACAAAAACACGTGTGGGGCTTTCGGAGAGCATGAAGATTTAGGAAGTATATGGAATAAAAGGGCTAATGGATCCATGGTAAGTGATATCTCCCAAGTATCCGCTATAAACTTTAATATGTCCACCCAATACGGGACCAGTTTAGGGCATCTCCATAACACGTAAATGAGATCTGTTTTGGGGGTATTGTATCTTGGGCAAGCAATCCAACCTATCTGGGGCACTAGAGTGCGGGGGCATATCAAAACCATAAATGGCTCTATGAAAGAATTTGAAGTGAGTTTCCCTCCATTGCTCATTTATGACCACCTTTATCACCCTTGCCCATTCCTCCAGAAGCTGTTGTGTCAGATCAGGATCTGGGAACTCCCTGTTTTTAGCCTTGAACATTAATGAAGAGGTAGATTTCGCCTGTCTTTCTCTCAGCTTGCTATAAATAAGCGATAGTGAGAATTTGGAAGGAGGAGTGATAATTAAAGAATCAATTGGATTCTCAACACACTTTGGTAATGTGTCGTGGAGTAATGATCTTAAGAAAGAACGAAGCTGACAATAAGCCAGATAATGGTGTGATGGCACATGCAACGTAGATACCATTTTCTGAAAAGTCATGAAACGACCTTCAGAATGAAGTAGAATGTGTCTGAGTTGGGAAATGCCCAAGATGTGCCACCTTTGGAAGTGAGTATTATCTCTCCCTTGGGGGAAGCCTGGATGACCCAAAGATTCATGTGTTTAGATATACGTTGAGGGAGCTTGAAAGGGAACCTAATAGATTTCCAAGCCATAATAGTATCGCGTAATAAAATTCTGTGTCTCACATTCGCAAGGAGCGTTCCAAAAGCGGTATGTAATTGGGCCAATAAATCTAAAGGACACACTACCCTTGCTTCTAGGGAATAATTAGAGTAGAAATTAGATTTCTGCAACCAATCAAGCCCATGGCGAGCAAGGCATGCTAAATTGTGGCTACGGAGGTCAGGAAAGTTAAGGCCTCCTAGCTCTTTAGGTGTCATGAGCTTCTTGAGAGCTATTCTCGGACGTTTCTGGGGCCAAATGAAAGAGGTAAACGCGGAATCGAGTATTAAAATAAAAGTATGTTTAAGGAGAAGAGGTATAGTCTGCATTGGATATAATAGTTTAGGGAAGCTAACCATCTTAAGTAAGTGACATTTGCCAATAAAAGAGAGTGGCAAGTGGCGCCAAGGATTCACTTCATTAATAATTTTGGAAATCAGGGGAAGATAGTTTAAGGTGTATAGCGAGTTGGGGTTACGACTAGAGATGAGCGAACCGGGACAACCGAACCCGGTTTCGGTCCGAACTTCAGGAAAAGTTCGGTTCGCAGCGAATCCGAACTTTACCGAGTTCGGCCGAACCCGTTTTGACCGAACCCGGCTACATTTTGGCGCCTGCCACATGTTACATCTAAAATGGAGGATTACAGAAGATCACCTGACATCAGGCTACCCCATAATGCCTTGCAAACGGCTCTCCCAGCCAATCGGGAGGCAGCATAGGGGCGGGCTCAAGCCTGCAATAAAAGTCTATACACGGAGCTCAGTGGCCATTTTACAGACAGGAGCTGTAGGGATAGCATCTCTGTGCAGTAAGGGAAAGCTTTAGGAATCTAAAAGGCAGGAATTCAGAAATCGAAGGGGCTCATCCACTACTCACTACTCAGCCAGTGTGTGAATACGCTTTTATAAGGGGCTCATCCCCATTGCATCCAACTTGCAATACAGGCAGCCTTTGTAGTAGTGGTAGTAGTAGTACTACAAGGCCCAGCATTCCCTGAGTGCACTGCAGCGAGGCTGATTGAAATTCTCATTCATTGCCATTTGCCAAGCCAGTGTCCGTGTGTGAATACGCTTTTAGAAGGGGCTCATCCCCATTGCATCCAACTTGCAATACAGGCAGCCTTTGTAGTAGTGGTAGTAGTAGTACTACAAGGCCCAGCATTCCCTGAGTACACTGCAGCGAGGCTGATTGAAATTCTCATTCATTGCCATTTGCCAAGCCAGTGTCCGTGTGTGAATACGCTTTTAAAAGGGGCTCATCCCTGGCCGTTATTAACAGGAATAACAATCCAACTTGCCATACAGGCAGCCTAGAAGTACTACAAGGCCCAGCATTCCCTGAGTGCACTGCCGCGAGGCCGATTGAAATTCTCATTCATTGCCATTTGCCAAGCCAGTGTCCGTGTGTGAATACGCTTTTAAAAGGGGCTCATCCCTGGCCGTTATTAACAGGAATAACAATCCAACTTGCCATACAGGCAGCCTAGTAGTACTACAAGGCCCAGAATTCCCTGAGTGCACTGCCGCGAGGCTGATTGAAATTCTCATTCATTGCCATTTGCCAAGCCAGTGTCCGTGTGTGAATACGCTTTTAAAAGGGGCTCATCCCTGGCCGTTATTAACAGGATAACAATCCAACTTGCCATACAGGCAGCCTAATAGTACTACAAGGCCCAGCATTCCCTGAGTGCACTGCCGCGAGGCTGATTGAAATTCTCATTCATTGCCATTTGCCAAGCCAGTGTCCGTGTGTGAATACGCTTTTAAAAGGGGCTCATCCCTGGCCGTTATTAACAGGATAACAATCCAACTTGCCATACAGGCAGCCTAGTAGTACTACAAGGCCCAGCATTCCCTGAGTGCACTGCAGCGAGGCTGATTGAAATTCTCATTCATTGCCATTTGCCAAGCCAGTGTCCGTGTGTGAATACGCTTTTAAAAGGGGCTCATCCCTGGCCGTTATTAACAGGAATAACAATCCAACTTGCCATACAGGCAGCCTAGTAGTACTACAAGGCCCAGCATTCCCTGAGTGCACTGCCGCGAGGCTGATTGAAATTCTCATTCATTGCCATTTGCCAAGCCAGTGTCCGTGTGTGAATACGCTTTTAAAAGGGGCTCATCCCTGGCCGTTATTAACAGGATAACAATCCAACTTGCCATACAGGCAGCCTAGTAGTACTACAAGGCCCAGCATTCCCTGAGTGCACTGCCGCGAGGCTGATTGAAATTCTCATTCATTGCCATTTGCCAAGCCAGTGTCCGTGTGTGAATACGCTTTTAAAAGGGGCTCATCCCTGGCCGTTATTAACAGGATAACAATCCAACTTGCCATACAGGCAGCCTAGTAGTACTACAAGGCCCAGCATTCCCTGAGTGCACTGCAGCGAGGCTGATTGAAATTCTCATTCATTGCCATTTGCCAAGCCAGTGTCCGTGTGTGAATACGCTTTTAAAAGGGGCTCTGAAATGTCTGGGAAAAAAAAGGTTGTGAAAGGACGGGGTAGAGGAAGAAACACCCATGCCGTCTCCTCTTCCAGTCCAAATGTTGGATCTGTTGGTGCCAGACCCAGTAGCAGCATTTGTGGCACAAGACATGTGCCCAGTTCCACTAATAGCAGCTGCCATGTGCCTGCTCGTAGTAGTATCAGCAAGCCAGACTTGTCCATCTCCTCCGGTGGGCGGGTTACTTTAGACAATACGGCCATTGTGGACTGGTTGGCTAGCTCGCGGTCATCTCAGCAGGAAGACTCTGACTATCTGGCTTCAAGCCAGGTTTCGTTGGATTCCAGATCCTCTACAGTTCCTTGGCACGGTGACAGTAGTAATATAGGTATTTCTAGCGTTTCCATTCCATCTATGTCTTCGCTCCCCCTTCCTAGCGGGAAGCCATCTTTCCTGAGAGTCCTAAGAGACATCTCCTCGGGTGCGAAGGAAGATACTGAACAACATAGTGATGATGATGATTTGTTTTCCGCGAGTCAGCCAACGGAGTGTGTTGCGGCGGTGGTGGAGGTGGAAGTGGTGACCGAGACGCATAGCTGCGGTAGTGGGGGTGTTGGTGGTGGTAGCCGTGGTGGCAGACGGAGTAATGAGGGGGGGCATGGAGCCCGCCATGATGTCACATCACATTCACAACACAGTGACAGAAGTGGCGGGGATGATGAGGAAGGCTATGATGATGATGTTGTTTTAGACAGGACGTGGGAACCAGGTGACGAGGTGATGACGGCGTCAGAGGAGGAGGGTAGTAGTGGCGGCACTGGACGTGATAAACAGCCAAGCCGAGGTAGGGGCAGAAGTCAATCTGCAAAACGTTGCAGCGGTAGGGTCAGCTCAGGAGCCGGTGACGGCGACACAGATGCTGGTGTAGGCTCCCGAAAAAAGCCTGCCAGACAAGGGGCAAGCTCGGGTGGTTGTGGTGGTGGTGGTGGTGGTGGTGGTGGACGTGGTACTACCTCTTTACGGTACTCTGCCGTGTGGCAATTTTTCTGTACCTTCCCGGAGGAGGAAAACATGGCACAGTGCCGTATCTGCAAGCAGAAAGTAAGGCGTGGGCAGGGCAGCAATGTAGGAACTACTGCTCTACGTAAACACATGGAACGGCATCACAAGGCCATGTGGGACAATCAACATGCCCCACCATCATGTAAATCTAATGAAGACCCCTCTTCCGCTGCTGCTGCTGCTCCGAGTCCCTGTCATCTAAGTAGTAGCCAGGCCTTATCCACCATGTCGTTGTCATCATCATCATCACTGTCATCTAGTGCTCCTCCTATGTCCCGTCAGTTATCCATTACGGAATCGTTGTCCAATAAGCAACAATATATACCCAGTCATCCACTTGTCGTGCGGCTTAATTCACACCTGGCTAAGTTGTTGGTGGTGCAGTCGCTGCCGTACCACCTGGTCGACTCCGCCGGCTTCAAGCAGTTGATGGCGTGCGCTCAGCCTAGGTGGCGAATACCTAGCCGACATTACTTCTCCAAAACAGCTGTCCCTGCCTTGCACAAGCATGTGGAGGAAAAGGTGTCCAAGTCCTTGCAATTATCCGTGTGCAGCAGGGTACATGCCACCGTCGACACGTGGAGCAGCAACTATGGGCAGGGACAGTACATGTCTTTCACGGCCCACTGGGTCAATATTTTGCAGTCCGATGCACCACCGCAGCAATGCCAGGCATTACCACCTCCACGCTTGTATGTTTCTAGTTCAACTCCGGACACCAGGCGCCTACCATCCTTCTCCTCCTACTCCTCCTCCTCCTCCTTGCCTTCCTCCTTGGAGGTCTTCCCGTCCCCGACAGGACACAGCGTATCTTCCACTCCTCCTCCCTCCTCTTTTCATAGGTGCAAGGTGAAGCGCCACAACGCTGTCTTACACCTGCTGAGCCTGGGCGAGAAAAGCCACACAGGGCAGGAGCTGCTGCTGTGCATCAAGGAGGAAATCGCACGCTGGCTGTCTCCTCTGAAACTCACACTGGGCAATGTTGTCTCTGATAACGGCAAGAACGTTGTGGCTGCACTGCGTCTAGGTCACCTGACACACGCTCCTTGCATGGCACATGTGATCAATCTGGTCATAACACGCTTCTTAAAGTCATATGTTGGTTTGAAGGGTGTGCTGGCCATGTCCAGGAGGGTTTGCGTTCGCTTTAGACGTTCGTATGCATTTAAGCACGCCCTCCTGGACTTGCAGCGTCAAAACAATCTCCCAGAACACAGCCTGATTTGCGACGTTCCAACACGATGGAATTCCACCCTGCACATGTTGGACCGTCTGTACGAACAGCGGAAAGCCGTGAATGATTTCCTGATGCAGCAGACGGGCAGCGTTTGGAGCCAGTGTAATTTCGAGCTCAGGCACTGGCAGCTGGTTAGAGACGCATGTCGCGTTTTGAGGCCCTTTGAAGAGGCCACACGATTTGTGAGCCGTGACGCTACCGGAATGAACGATGTTATGCCGCTGATATTCATTATGGAGCAAACGCTCACAGCGATGATTCAGCAAAGGATGGAGGAAGGATCACATCTGGCTATGGATGTTGAGGAGGAGGAGGAGGAGGAGGATGAGGAAACAGGACCTGAAGAGGAGCTGGATTTGGAGATGGAATCACAGGAAGGGATAGGGGACGAGGCAGCCGCACAACATGACAGTGATGGTGGTGATGACGAGTCTGACGACGACCTTGATGATGGACAACCATGGCAGTATGGGGCGGAGATGGAACCAACCGGGCCCTCTGAAACGCTGGCCAGGATGGCAAACTGTATGCTTCGTTACTTGCGCGCTGACTGTCGTATTGTTAGCATGAAGCAAAGAGAGGACTACTGGATAGCCACACTTTTAGACCCTCGGTATAAAGCCAGAATGGGGGAGTTTTTTGCGCCTTCCGAGAGGGAGGCAAAATTGGCTTATTATAGAGAGAAGCTATGCAGCCAGCTTGTCATGGCTTTCAAACGGCAGACACCCGCTGCAAGCATGTCTGACCGGGGGGCCACTCTCCGCTCCCCACTGTCTCATCGTTCCACCGCCTCTGGCAGAGCTACCTCTGCAATAGGCGGCAGCCGTGGCAGCAGCGGCAGCAGCAGCAGCAGCAGCCAATTCAGTTTGGAAAATATGATGACAACATTTTTACATCCAATACCCCGACCTGACACACATCGTAGCACTAGTCACCAAAGGGATGTTCACCATCTCCAGGTGCAGCACCTAAACAACCAGGTTCACTCGTACTTGGACTGTGCCCTTTCTCCGTCAGAAATGCTGATCCCAGACCCCATGGACTTCTGGGTCAGCAGATTGGATCATTGGCAAGAACTGGCCCAGTTTGCCATGGGTGTACTGTCTTGTCCACCCTCCAGTGTAGCGTCAGAGAGGGTATTCAGCGCAGCAGGGGGCTTCGTCACCCCTAAGCGAACAAGATTGTCCGCCAACAGCTTGGAAAATCTCACGTTTCTGAAAATGAATCAAGCGTGGATCGGTGAGGATTTTAAAACCCCTGTGCCTGATGCCACTGATTAGATCTGACATTGCTGCTGCTGCTGCCGCTGCCGCCTGCTACTGCTGCCTGCTACTATGGGATTCTGTCCTGTCCACTCTTTTTTTAATGTACCGCTGTTGGTGCTGCAGCTGCTACTACTTCTACCACCAATCCACCCCAGTGCTGTCTGCTACAAGCAGGCCTGCCCCACCAGAGGGCTTTGTCCTGTGACTCTCCAGTCTCTTTTTTTTAATGTGCTGCTACTACTGCTACTACTGTCTGCTTGCACCCTTGCTGTCTGTGTTGGCTACCTCGACTACTACCACCAATACACCTCCACTGCCGCCCGTCTGCTACAAGCAGGCCTGAGGCCTGCCCCACCACAGGGCTTTGTCCTCCTGTGACTGTCCAGTCTCTTTTTTTTAATGTGCTGCTACTACTGCTACTACTGCTTGCACCCTTGCTGTCTGTGTTGGCTAGTACCTCTACTACCACCAAAACACCTACACTGCCGCCCGTCTGCTACAAGCAGGCCTACCCCACCACAGGGCTATGTCCTGTGACTGTCGTCCAGTCTCTTTTTTTAATGTGCTGCTGCTACTACCAGTCTACCACCCTTGCTGTCTGTGTTGGCTAGTCTACCTCTACTACCACCAATACACCTCCACTGCCGTCTGCTACAAGCAGGCCTGAGGCCTGCCCCACCACAGGGCTATGTCCTCCTGTGACTGTCCAGTCTCTTTTTTTAATGTGCTGCTACTACTGCTACTACTGCTTGCACCCTTGCTGTCTGTGTTGGCTACCTCGACTACTACCACCAATACACCTCCACTGCCGCCCGTCTGCTACAAGCAGGCCTGAGGCCTGCCCCACCACAGGGTTTTGTCCTCCTGTGACTGTCCAGTCTCTTTTTTTTAATGTGCTGCTACTACTGCTACTACTGCTTGCACCCTTGCTGTCTGTGTTGGCTAGTCTACCTCTACTACCACCAAAACACCTACACTGCCGCCCGTCTGCTACAAGCAGGCCTACCCCACCACAGGGCTATGTCCTGTGACTGTCGTCCAGTCTCTTTTTTTAATGTGCTGCTGCTACTACCAGTCTACCACCCTTGCTGTCTGTGTTGGCTAGTCTACCTCTACTACCACCAATACACCTCCACTGCCGTCTGCTACAAGCAGGCCTGAGGCCTGCCCCACCACAGGGCTATGTCCTCCTGTGACTGTCCAGTCTCTTTTTTTTAATGTGCTGCTACTACTGCTACTACTGCTTGCACCCTTGCTGTCTGTGTTGGCTACCTCGACTACTACCACCAATACACCTCCACTGCCGCCCGTCTGCTACAAGCAGGCCTGAGGCCTGCCCCACCACAGGGCTTTGTCCTCCTGTGACTGTCCAGTCTCTTTTTTTTAATGTGCTGCTACTACTGCTACTACTGCTTGCACCCTTGCTGTCTGTGTTGGCTAGTACCTCTACTACCACCAATACACCTCCACTGCCGCCCGTCTGCTACAAGCAGGCCTGCCCCACCACAGGGCTTTGTCCTGTGACTGTCGTCCAGTGTCTTTTAATGTGCTGCTACTACTCACCCTTGCCAATAAAAAGGGTCAATTTTTGGAGGGCTTGTGAAAAGCCATTGCTTGTTGCTTTAATGCTTTTACATCCATGTATGGAAGAACCCCGGCAGGCATCTGCCAATAAAAAGGGTCAATTTTTGGAGGGCTTGTCAAAAGCCATTGCTTGTTGCTTTTACATCCATGTATGGAAGAACCCCGGCAGGCATCTGCCAATAAAAAGGGTCAATTTTTGGAGGGCTTGTGAAAAGCCATTGCTTGTTGCTTTAATGCTTTTACATCCATGTATGGAAGAACCCCGGCAGGCATCTGCCAATAAAAAGGGTCAATTTTTGGAGAGCTTGTGAAAAGCCATTGCTTGTTGCTTTTACATCCATGTATGGAAGAACCCCGGCAGGCATCTGCCAATAAAAAGGGTCAATTTTTGGAGGGCTTGTCAAAAGCCATTGCTTGTTGCTTTAATGCTTTTACATCCATGTATGGAAGAACCCCGGCAGGCATCTGCCAATAAAAAGGGTCAATTTTTGGAGGGCTTGTCAAAAGCCATTGCTTCTTCTTTTACCACCTTATATGTATGAACCCTGGCAGGCATCAGCCGCCTAAAATGGTTCATTTTTGTACCTTTTTAACAATGCATTAAGCATACAACATGCACAAGTGCAGTGGTTTCTGTTAGTTATCTCCGTGTCCCATCCGTTTTCCTAGAGCCATACATGTTGGCGTAACTTTGACACCAACTTTGCATTAAAGACAGCTCAAAAGTACTTGGATACACTCATGGGTGACCTAAGAGTGTTATACAGGGCTTCTAGGGCTTTAAAACAGTGTTATACACGATTTTTAGGGGCTTTCTTGTATTACAGGTTCGGTCAGAACTAGTTCGGTCCGAATCGAACTTTTGCACGAAATTCGGCGAACTTGCCGAACCGAACTTTTCATAAGTTCGCTCATCTCTAGTTACGACCAATATATAACCCCTAGATATTTGATCGAACTGTTAGAAAGAGGCCCAGTTGGGCGAGGGCTTATTCCTTGACATATCTAATAATTCGCATTTAGCTGCATGTACCTTGAAACCAGAAGAAGCCTCAAAGACTTTTAAAAGATCAAAAACTCGAGGGAGATCTTAAAAGGGATCAGACAAAAACACCAGAACATCATCTGCAAAATATGTTGCTTTAACAACATTTGATCCTACTGTGATACCCAGGATACCTCTATCCGCCTCCAACATCTGAATAAATGGTTCTAGAGCAATATTAAAAAGGATTGGCGAGAGTGAACACCCCTGGCGTGTCCCTTGGAATAAGGGAAAAGAGGGTTATACGAAGCCACGTGTGTACACCCTCGCGGTCGTCAGGGCCGCACCTGCCATGAGGCGAGATGAGCCTTCCGCCTCAAGCGGCGCTTCCTAGCTATAAAGGGGGGCGGCATTTTGTGCCAGGAGCCAAGGACGGACTGTGCTGGGGCTTATTTTACCTAGCAGATGTGCATGATAGGTGCATGTTTACTTGAACACTCCTCCTCTCTGACGCTGCACGCGCCGCCAGAGAGGAGCAGCTCAGAAGGAGGAGGGAAGTAGTGCTCTCTCTATCTAAAGAAGAGGATCTACATGAGGTGAGGCGTGGCCTCTGTTTAAGATTGAGCGCTGCTTACGCTGCTTACGGCGCTCAGCCTCCTGCATCTGACTTACTGACTGACGGCCGAAGCTAGGGGATTATACCTCCCAACCGCCCTGGATTCAGCGGTACAGTCAAGGATTCCGGTCAGTGTCCCACTGTACTGTGCTGCCGGGGGTATGTCCTGCTGCCTAGTGTATCTGCAGATTCAGTTGAACCCAATTCTAAAGCAGGTAACCATAAGCTCCCTGCTTCAGAATTAGTTTAGGGCGGAGGAGCAGCGGGAGCTTCTCTGCTTGCCGAGGACTCCCCAGACACAGCGCTACTTTAAGCACTGTACTCTAGGGAAAGCCCTTGACGTCACTGTCCATATATGGACAGTAACGTCAGTGGCTACTCCTTTAGCGGAATCCCCGATATCTGGCTGGGGATTCTGCTCCTAGAGGACACTGACATCAGGGTCTCCTCCTGCAGCAGAATCACCGGCCAGAGAAGGAGACGGGGATTTTGCTCAAGGAGTAGCCACTGATGTCACTGTCCATATATGGACAGTGACATAAGGGCTTCCTTCTAGGAACGGAATCCACGGCCTATGCTCTGGCTGGGGATTCCGCTCCTAGAGGGAGTCCCAATGGCGCTATCTACAGGGGAGTAGCGCTATCTTCAAGGGGGTGTGGCAATATCAACATGGACACTGGCACTATATAGGGGCACCATCTACATGGGCACTGTGGCAATATCTACAAGGGCACTGGCACTTTATATGTGGGCACTGGCACTAGGTGCAGCCTTGGGGCATTATACTGTATAAGGGCAGTTAGGGTGGAATTATACTGTATAAGGACAGCTAGGGGGCATTGCACTGTATGGGGCAGCTATGGGGCACTATGCCATATGGGGGCATTAAGCTGTATGGGTGCATCTATGGGGCATTATACTGTATGGGGCAGCTATGTGGGCATTATACTGTATGGGGGCATCTGTGGGGGCATTATAATGTATGGAGGCATTATACTGTATGGGGGAAGCTATGGGGACACTATACTGTATGGGGCAGCTATGAGGGTATTATGCTGCATGGGGGCAGCTATGGGGCATTATGCTGTATGGGGGAATTTGTTTGGGCATTAAACTGCATGGGGGCATCTATTGGGGCATTGTACTGTATGGGAGCATCTGTGTGGGCATTATACTGTATGGGGCATCTGTGTTGGCTTTATACTGTATGGTGGCAGCTAGAGGGCATTATATTGTGTGGGTGGCACTATGGGAGCATGATACTGTGTGGGCTGAACTGGGGGTGGAATTAGAGGCATGGCTTAAAAGAAAAAAATTGCTGCATCAGTTATCCCTCTTTGTGACACTTGAAAGTTGGGAGGTATGGCTCAGGGCTCTGCGCGTCTTACTGGTAGCCGAGGGCTCTAGGGGGGATAATACCCCCTAGAGCCCTCACTATTTACTATACAGCAAGGGCTTCTGACTGACTGCAGAGGTCTCTAAGGGGGGATTCCTCCCCCTTTTTGTGCAGTCAGGTAGACATTCAGACATCCACCTTATAGTATAGCAACTAGTGAGGGCTCTATGCGGGAGATAATTCCCCCAGACTCACAGAGCCCTCGGCTGTCAGCTGTCAGTAAGATGTTCACACCCCCTCCGCGCTTGCAGTATAATTCCCCCCCTAGCTTCGGATGATCACTTTTAAATTAGTGGGGGCAGGAGGCTGAGTGCAGTATAATTTTTCCCCATAAAGCACTTAGCAGTCAGTAAGATTCTCAGACCCCCTGCAGTAAACCCTCCAGTAGTTATAATACTGCAAGGGGGTTCAAAGCATCTGACTGCCTGCTGAGAGCTCTACGGAGGGATAACTACCCCCAACAGAGCCATCAGACTCTCAGACCCCCCTTGCAGTATAATCCCATCCATAGCGCCCTCAGTAGTTATTATACTGTGAGGGGGGTGTCTGGCGGCTTAAACTGTAACTGAACTTTTAAAAAACTTTTGACATGTCATAGTGACATGTCAGAAGTTTAGATCGGTGGAGGTCCAAGCACTGAGACCCCCACCTATCACTAAAATGAAGTGGTAGAAGTACTCGGGTGAGCACTGTCTCGCTTCATTTCTGATCAGCTTTTCTCAGAGCAGTGTACAGGCTCATGGACTTTCTATTGAGCCCATACTCCGCTCTGAGGGAAACCGATTATAAATGAATGATCCAATATCCAGATTGGCTACTTGGATTTCTTATTTATGAGTTTTATTGCAGCTGGGGGGGGGGGTGCCATTTCAATTTTCGCCTCAGACAGCAGAAAAGCTAGAATCGGCCCTGGCAGTCGGGGTCCGTATAAAGCGATTTCAAATATGTACGAAAGGGTCCCACTATGTGCATTGAATCTAAGGTTCTGCCCAGCCATCCCCAGTCCACCATATCAAAAGCTTTTTCTGCGTCTACAATAAGAATTGCTGGAGACGGATGGCCAGAAGGGTTGAGGTTAATGTCATCCATGACAGTCAGTATTTTGCCGATATTGGACACCGTATAGCGCCCTTTAACAAAACCCACTTGACTAGGTGAGATCAGTCTGGGGAGAATAGAGGCAAACCCGTCTGCCATGATTTAGGAATCAGTTTCAGAACTAAATTAATTAGCGAAATAGGGCAGTATGATGAGGCAAGCTCAGGATCTTTAAAAAAAAAAAAAACACAAAAAAAAAACAACCTAAACAAACCTCACACCAAAGAAATGGCGTATGCTGGGGTCCCTTATTGCAAGTAGACAACCTAAAAGCGAACCAAAAAGGGACATAGCCCTTAAAGAAATAGTATACTGAATAATATACAAAAGTACAAAATCTTTATTAAATATAATCAACAGTAACATATAATGGAATAAAAAAAGGGATACAGATGAAACAGACCATGGACAAACAGAGTCAACCATCGAAGGATGACCAGACCACGCTCAAATAATCCACAGGGCAAAAAAATGTACAGGGCAAACAAAATTTTTTTAAACCGTAGGCATGAAGTAATAAAACCCACATACAATATAGTGCTGCCTACTAAGTATAGCAATGTACAGAAATAGACTAGGAAAGTCTACTACTGCCTGCTGAATATAACAATAAACAGAATAAAGCTGAGAGCGTCCTAAGGAAACATACAGGCACAAATGGCCAGAAAGATAAAGCTAAAAATAGCTGGATACAATGGAACGATCATATAGAGACTAGAGGCCAGCACATACCCTGGGACATGGTGAGGAGCGATGGAGATCAAAGACGGATGGATGAGTGAACGCCTCATGTGTATGATGTATCCCTTTTTTTTATTCCATTACATGTTACTGTTGATTATATTTAATAAAGATTTTTTGTACTTTTGTATATTATTCAGTATACTATTTCTTTAAGGGCTATGTCCCTTTTTGGTTCGCTTTTAAGCTCAGGATCTTTGCCTTGTTTTGGTAAATCCTTTATATATGCGACGTTGGAGGAGGATGGAATCGGTTGTCCAGTCACTGGTGTCTTCTTGTGCGGCTGAGGGACTTTTGGGCCCGAGTGCGACTGCTACCTCTGCACCCACTATAGCTACTCACCTGGTCAACTTACCTGCTGCCCCACTCCTGAATGATCTGGCCTCCGTTCCTATGCTCCGGTCCCCAGTCTTCTGCTCACAGCCGCAGACTTCGCTATGGAGAGCTTTTTTGGAAGTCTGAGACACACCCCCAACCCCTACTCTGCTGTCCAATGGAGCAGCACTAATGGTGTCGTTGATACAGGGGCAATCTTGGAGAGCAGAAAACAGGGGACAGGAATGGAGACCAGATCATTAAGTAGTGCAGCAAAAGGTAAGTTAATGAAACATTTCCAATGTACAGTCAAACTTTTTTTGGGACTGGAGTTTCGCTTAAATAAAAAAAAAATTGGGGGATCTACGGTATGGTTTCCATTTATAACAAAAACAATAAGACAGTGCCACATCCGTTAGATGATGGATACCATGGCACCCGAAAGACCTAATTTACAAATTACTGTTGTCCTTCAGGTTCTGTTGTGGTGTCCGTGGTCTTGGGAAGAATTGCATGTGTGCAAGCTGTTACACTTGATACTGCACTATAAGCCCACAAGTGTACGGGGCCGGTCCCTAGTGTTGGAGTAGCCTTGCTTTTAGATGATAGACAAAGGCTGCATGGTTCAATTCACTGTGTGATTCTAATTAGACAAAGGCAACAGTCGTTAGAAAAAGGGATTCATACACACAAGTTACGGCTCATTCAGATGAGCGTATATGTAGTCGGCGTGACGGCCGTTAAAACATTGGCTTTCACGCAGACTCATGTACTTCAATGGGGCCGTTCACACGACCGTTGTTTCAACGGAGCATGTGAAGGGGCCGTGAAAAAATAGGACATGTCTTATTTTACTGTGTGTCATGCATGCCTCCATAGACTTTAGTCTATGGGGGATCCGTGACAACGCGTCCCACATGGGTGCACCTTGGACGTGAAAAATTGCAGTTTTTCACGTCTGAGGTTAGTTCGAGTTTAGCTACGCTCGTCTGAATGTAACCTTAGTGTGGAAGTCAATCCCCTTCTGAGGGTTCTCTGTTTGAACAGTTTTGCTAGTATCAAAGCAAGTGGATAAACAGATCCAATCATCTTGCGTCACGTATATGATTCAGTTAGATATCATAGATACTATTGCTGACGTATGTATACATAAAAAATACACTAGATATATGTGATTACAATAAAAACACTAAATATACTATTACACAGCTAGCGTAGTCAGATCTCGGGTGTTGTCTTAGAGACAGTGACGCAGAGTACCACAGCGTAGATTGGGCTGTAGATGAAGGGTATGAAACTTTTTGTTGTCAAACAGATGGGCAAAAGGCAGGCAGACTCATGTCCTGTAAGCAGCATCAAAAGGCAAGGTCAGGTTCAGGCCAGGTACACCAATAAATCCGATCAACCAGAGTTTAGACGAAAACTGGGTCAAATACAGGAAAATCACAGGGAACAACAGGAACAAGAGCCAGTTGACTCACCACCAGCTAATTGAGGAATTCCAGGAGCAATTGCCCTTTAAAGGACTCCATCTGATGATGTCACAAGTTGTGGCCGGGCCCCGATCCTGCAACTGAAGCCTCGCATTAGAAGCAGAGGAGAGTCGTGGCATCCCCTTGCCATGGTAAAACCACAGCTCTGGACAGGCCAATATGCAGACTGGCGAGCAGAAGGAACGCTGCGGCTCTATGTGTTGGCCGCAACTGACAGCAGCCCTTTTCTTCCTCTCAAATCTGTCAGAGTTTGCAACTGAGGCTCTGAATGCAAACGTGAATACAGCCTAATACTGCCGCCCCTTGTGAGTGGTGGGCCAGGATATCTCCCCCATGTATACCGCATCAACATTTTATGTTTGATCCCCTTGTATTAAAAATCGTATACCGACTTATACGGTGGCTCAGTGGTTAATACACCTACCTTGCAGGACTTGGGTCTGGGTGGTAATCTGACCAAGGACAACATTTACATGGAGTTTGTATTCTCTGGCTTTCGTCCAGGTTCTCAGGGTTCCTACTGAGAGCTTTATTAGCTTCTTGAGAAATTGTCCCTAGCCTGTATGCGTCTGAGACAGGGGATTAGATTGTGAGCCCCATTGGAGACAGGGACTGATGTAAGTGTTGATGATCTCTATACAGCACTGTAGGATATGTTTGTGCTATATAAGCAACAGGAAATAAATACATTTGGCTAACAACAGTCTATGGGCATGTAAGCATATACGCTGAACACACAACACGAATATGTGAGCAGAACATTATATGTGCTATTGGTAAACTGAATACAGACACAATGTTAGCCAATGAAACGACACACAACAGCTTATTTTTGGCTTTGTGGGGCCTTGTGACCAAAAATAAATGGGCCACCTTTTTTTTTATGCGAGCGCACAACCTTATTTATGGCTGGGCTGATCAAGGCTTGTTGTAGACAGATAGCATAGGTAGATAAAGGATCTATGTAGGTAGATATAAAACGTGTGTATGTTTTGTCCATATCACAAAATGTATTTTTTATACACTCGTGCAAACACGACTATAAGCCGGTTCCTTTGGAAATGTTTCTGATGGTAGGTAGTACTTGTACAGCATGGTCACAGTAGCGGGAGAACCACAGGTTGCGTAACCCTATGGAATGTTAATAACCCCTAGCATAATTTGATTTAACAAGTATCCCAAGGTGTTTTCATAATGTGTTCCAGGACGCAAATGCCTGTAATGTGTCCCAACTATTTCCCTCTGTTATTAAGAAAAAATCCAGAATACTAAAAAACATCCTTGTGCAACCACAACTTATGTTTGCTAAAAATTACCTCCTGACACAACTCTTCTGGGGAAAAGCAGGAGAACTGGTTTGAGATGAGCCCAGCCTTGTAAAGCAAATAAGGACTATTCCAGAGAAATGTGTATTGAATTTTGCAGTCAATGTTCAGTGTACTGCTAAAGAATAAAACCCCTATGGCTCAATTAAATACACGAACGGATGGATTTGAAGCCATTATTAGAGGCAGAGTAAAATGGGCGAGTGAAACAAGCCTTTATGTGAGGTACCTAGAGGGCCTGCATTTGATTCAGTTCAGCGATAGATCATGAGGTATTCGTTAAATCTTGTAAGCTTGGCAAGTTCAACAATGCACTGTGACTGTGGCAGCACAAGCCTGGCAAAATACAAGTCAAATGTTGTCTCAAGGTACCTTTTATATTAGGGCTAAAAGCATAGATAAGTATTAAATAAATTCAGAGCTCATTGTTAGTAGATATTAAACTTAATATTTGTTTACCATTGCTTGTCTTTCTTGGATATTTAGGATGTATTCACTCAGGCATCATAGCTTCCATTCATAAAAGACAAATCTGTTTTGAAATGTATCCCAATGATTCCTGATGTATCCTATTGACTTATAATTGAGTCAATCAGTTTTCCCTGGGGATTCTGACATTTTGGCAGCAAGAATATAACTGCAGACTGCACTATTCTTATCATAAAAAATACTGGAACCCTCAAAAGAAAGAGAACAGAGCCTAACTAATTCCCCTGGTTCTGCTTCATGTACTGTGGAATATACTGAGATATATGAAAGTTGTCATTATTATTATTAATAATAATAATAATAATAATAATAATAATATTATTACTATTATTATTACTATTATAATTATTATTATTATTATTATTAACTCTAAAGGCACGTGACATAAATGTAAATGTCATGGATTGACTTACCTACAGTAGAGGTTCCATGACGTACATTTATGTCAGGATGATCACAAAGGCACATGCTGATCAGAGAAACTTCCGATCCCAGACATTGAATCCCTTAGATATTGCAGTCAATTGCGACCACAGCATCTATGGAGCCCACTAGCCGGTTGGGGCTCCCCCTTTCTGTCCATTGGCTCCTCACGATGCTTTTGCAGGATGCTGATGGATTACTATGGCAGCCGGAGTTCTAACAATGGGCCCCAGGCCAGCCATACTTGTTATCCTATTAGGCCATGTGTAATGTCTGTGGCTGCGGGCTGTCAGCTCCAATCCCCTCCTGACTGCCGCAGCCACGAGTCGGCAAGCGCTTGCCCCAGCATCCTCAGGAGACGCCAGCGCCCGCTTCCCCTCACCTCAGCTGGATCCCGTAGGGTGCGCGTGCACGCTCATGCCCGCACTTAAAGGGGCAGCGCGCATTCCAAACTTTTGATGGACTTTGACCCATGAGTTCTCTGGACTATAAGAGGGGTCCAGCCCCCTGCTTCTATGCCTGAGCGTTGTTGATGTTTCCTAGTTTGTCTATGTGATGGCCTCCTAGTGTGTTCCTGTTTCCTGTTCATCTACCTGTTCCAGTTCCTGTTCCTGTTCCTTGGATTCCATACCATCCTGGTCGAGCACTGTGCTGTGCCAAAGTCGTGTCGTGCTGTATTCCACATCTGACCTGCTCCACCTCGCCTGACATCTACCTGCTGCCTAGTCCAAGCCGAGCCTGCCCTGCTGCTGTCTGAGCTGCCACAAGTACCTATACGAACTATAGACATTCACCTACGCCCTGTTGGCCAGATGCCTTACCTCACTCTTCGTGACCTTACGCTCAGGCCATGGACCCCGCTGGTCGATTCAAGACTGACGACGTCTCAAGAGAAGCGGGCGAATATGCTAGACCTCCGGTCTCGACAGGACCAACTCCTCCAGGCGTTGAACATTCTTGCACGTCGGCAGGAGGCACAAGCTGCTGTTTCTCCTACTACACCTCCTGGCAATGTTGATCCTCAGACTACACCTCTTGGCAGTGTTGACCCGCATGTTTCTTTGCCACTTCCTGACCGCTATTATGGAGAAGCAAGTACCTGTCGTGAATTTCTGAATCTGTGCCAGATCCACTTCAGCCTGTATGCTAGGACATTTTCGTCTGCTGGCGCAAGGGTCGCTTTTATCATCTCTCTCCTCACTGGCAAGGCTCTTGCATGGGCGAACCCTATCTGGGAGAGTCAAGGACCAGAGACCCGTGACTTCCCAGCCTTCCTCCGGACTTTTCGCATGGTGTTTGAGGAGCCTGGATATGTCTCTTCTGCAGCGGCCTCTTTGATTAACCTACGCCAAGGAGACACCTCTGTGAGTTAGTACGCCATCCACTTCCGCACCCTGGCGGGAGAGCTGTTATGGAAAAATGAGGCTCTGGTGGCTGCATTCTGGCATGGACTGGCTCCTAAAATTAAGGACGAACTTGCCGCTCGGGATCTGCCATCTACCCTGGATGACCTCATCCTTCTGTCTGCCTGGATTGATATACGGATCCGAGAACGCCTCCAAGAGGTTCGACGGGAAGGAGCCCTTCCCAGTCTGGCTCCTACTTTGCAGCAACCCCTGCTGTCGATCCCCCTAAGGAGTCGGTGATAATGGATGAGTGTAAGTTATTCACCCAGGAGAGACAACGCAGACGCACGTCTGGACTCTGTCTTTATTGCGGCCTCAGTGGCCATCTCGTGTGCCTGTGTCCCCAAAGATCCCAAAACCTAGGGTTGCAAGGATTGACAACCTTGGGTAAGAAAGGACTTCTGTCTAGATTGTCCATACCTGTGACCATAGTGTCCGGTGAAAGAACGCATCAGGTCTCTGCGTATCTGGACTCTGGATCCGCTGCTAATTTCATCCGTAGAGACCTGGTGGACCTTCTGCAATAACCCACCACCCCTCTGGAGAATCCATTGACAGTTGCTTCAGTAAATGGACTACCTCTGCCAGACCCAGTTATAGCTGTGACCAAGCCACTGAGGCTCCAAGTGGGAGCCCTTCACTCCGAACTTCTGCCTTTCTATGTGCTATCCAAAGCTGTTAACCCTGTGTTGCTGGGCCTGCCTTGGCTCCATATGCATGCCCCAGTCCTGGACTGGAATTCTGGAGAGGTTCTCTAGTGGGGCCCTGAGTGTCAAGGTCGTTGCCTGGTGCAGATTCATTCGGCTCAGCCTTCTCTGCCTCGGTCATTGGCAGGATTCTCGGGTCATTATGCTGCATTTTCGGACGTCTACAGCAAGAGGGAGGCGGAGACTTTGCCTCCATATCGGGCGTATGACGGCCCTATTGATCTGATTCCTGGTGCATCCCTTCCCCGTGGTAGGGTATATCCTATCTCCTTGCCAGAGACTATGTCCATGTCCGCCTATGTAAAAGAGAACTTGGAGAGGGGCTTCATATGGAAGTCTTCCTCCCCGGCAGGAGTCGTGTTCTTCTTTGTCAAAAAGAAAGATGGCTCTCTTCGTCCTTGTATTGAATACCGAGGTCTCAACCAGATCATGGTGAAGAATAAATATCCGTTGCCACTGATATCTGAACTGTTTGATCGTATACATGGTGCCAATATTTTTTCTAAACTAGACCTGCATGGGGCTTACAACCTGATGAATGGAAGACTGCATTTAACACCCGTGATGGACACTATGAGTATCTAGTAATGCCCTTCGACCTGTGTAATGCTCCTGCGGTCTTCCAGGAGTTTGTGAATGATATTTTCCGTGACCTCCTCTATGTTTGTGTGTATAACGTCTATGGCCACGGCCCATCATTCTGACTTACCCCTCGACGGCCGTGGCCATGGACATCCGACTTGTGTGCTTCGTCGTCCTCCTGTGAGGCGCCGGCACTCACTTCCTGGATACCGAGACTGTCTCCGGAGGATGCTCTGGCCTATAAAAAGGGCTCTGTCCTCTTGTTCCTTGCCAGAGCGTTGTTTTTTACCCGAAGTTTGTCGTGCTAATGGTCTCCTAGTGTCTTCCAGTTTCCCAGTATACCCTGTTCCTGTATCCCGTTTCCGTGCTATCCTGTTCTACGCCGGTTCTGCTATGCCACACCTGACGTCTACCCGCCGCCTGGTCCCAGATGTGCCTGCCTTGCTACGGTCTACGTTGCCTCAGGTATCCTCTCTGAACTATTGAATCTGTACTTTACCTGTTTGGACAGCTGCCATCCCGCTACGCGGTACGGCCCAGTGGGTCCACACCCCGCATCGTGACAGTACACTCTGGCCATGGACTCCGCTGGTCAATTCAAAGGCATGTCACCCTCCGAAGTCATGCAGGTGGACCTGCTGGATCTCCGAGCTAGACAAGATCAACATCTTGTGGCAGTGGACTATATAGCACAGCAGCTAGGGATGCTAGTTGCTTTTCTTCCTGCCTCTATGCAAACTTCTCAGGTCGACCCTCCTGCTACACCTCCTGGCAGTTCCGGCTTGGATCCTCGGTTCTCGTTGCCATTGCCCTCTCGGTTCTATGGAGACACAAGTACGTGTCGGGGGTTTCTGAACCAATGCTATATTCATTTTACCCTGCACGCCCGAGCATTTCCGTCAGATTGAACCAAGATCGCATTCATCATGTCCCTACTTGCCGTCAAGGTCCTGGCGTGGGCAAACCCTATCTGGGAATGTCAGGGACCCAAGACCCAAGACTTCCAGGGGTTCGTGCGGTTATTCCGGACTGTTTTCGAGGATCCAGGGCGAGTCTCATCGGCAGCAACTGCTATCTTCAACCTTCGCCAAGAGGACACCTCCGTGGGCGAATATACCATCCAGTTCCGGACCCTGGCAGGAGAGCTATCCTGGAACAATGAGGCCATGGTGGCATCCTTTTGGCATGGTCTGTCGTCCGAGATCAAGGATGAACTGGCCGCTCGAGATCTGCCACCTTGATTCTGCTTGCCACTCGGGTAGACATAAGGCTGAGGGATAGATCTCATGAAGTTCGTCAGGAGAGATGGCTTCCTAGACTGGCACCCAACTTCCAGCAACCCCTCTTGCCTGCTTCTATTGCATTGCCCGAGGTTCCGATGCAAGGGGATCGGCTAAAATTGTCGGTCCAGGAGAAACCGCGCAGGCGCACCTCTGGACTCTGTTTATATTGCGGCATCGCTGGCCATGTCGTGCATCTGTGTCCTCAGAAGCCAAAAAACCCCAGCGCCTAGGTTTGGTTGGAAAGACAACCCTGGGCGTCACTGCATTTAATAGAGAACTCTCTTTTAAACTATTGATTCCCGTAACCATCATTGCTGGTGAGAGGTCCCATCCGGTCTCTGCCTACCTGGACTCTGGCTCTGCAGCCAACTTCATCTGCCAAGACCTTGTGGACCTTCTTCAGTTGCCTACTGTCCTGCTAGAAAGGCCGTTGATCGTTGCCTCGGTGGATGGACTGCCATTGCCTGACCCAGTTATGTCTGTGACCAAGTTGTTGAGACTCCAAGTGGGAGCTCTTCATGCTGAGCTCATCTCCCTGTTTGTCCTGTCCAAGGCCGTAAACCCTGTGCTGCTGGGTTTGCCTTGGCTCCGTCTGCACGCCCCAGTCCTGGATTGGAACTCTGGAGAGGTTCTCCTGTGGGGTCCGAAGTGTCTTGACTGCTGTCTGGGTCATATCCAGTCACTGCAGCCTTCTCCGCTTCAGTCATTGGCAGGGTTGCCTTCTTGTTTCTCCATGTTCTCCGATGTCTTCAATCAAAAGGAGGCTGAGACCTTGCCGCCACACTGGGCATATGATTGTCCGATCGACCTAGTTCCTGAGTCGTCTCCTCCTCGTGGTAGAGTGTACCCTCTCTCCTAGCCAGAGACCCAGTCTGTGTCGGCCTACATTAAGGAGAATCTGGAGAGGGGCTTCATTTGTAAATCCTCATCCCCGGCCGGAGCGGGGTTCTTCTTTGTTAAGAAGAAAGATGGATCGCTACGACCTTGCATCGACTACCGAGGCCTGAATTAGATCACGGTGAAGAACAGGTACCCTCTGCCTTTGATTTCTGAACTGTTTGACCGCATACGGGGGGGCAAATTTTTTTTCTAAACTGGACCTGCGGGTGGAATACAATCTGATCCGGATTCGTCGAGGTGACGAGTGGAAGACTGCTTTTAATACTTGTGATGGGCACTACGAATATCTAGTTATGCCCTTCGGCCTGTGTAACGCCCCCGCAATGTTTCAAGAATTTGTCAATGACATTTTTCGTGATCTCCTTTATGTTTGTGTTGTGTTGCATCTCGATGGCATTTTGATTTTTTCCCCTGATCCAGTAGCTCATCAAAGTCATGTCCGCCAAGTGTTCCTTCGTCTAAGGGAGAATCGTCTTTATGCCAAGCTGGAGAAGTGTGTGTTTGAGAAGAAGTCTCTATCCTTCCTGGGCTATATCATTTCCGATCAGGGCCTCAAGATGGACCCTCAGAAGGTAAAAACTGTCCTGGAGCGGCCACGCCCCGAAGGCTTAAGGACCATACAACGCTTCCCGGGATTTGCCAACTTCTACCGGCTGTTCATCCTCAACTTCTCATCTTTGACTGCTCCTATCTCCACCCTCACTAAAAAGGGTATGAATGCCAAGGTGTGGACTCCGGAGGCAGAAGCCACATTTGAATCCTTAAAGAAAGCCTTCACGTCAGCCTCTATTCTGCACCACCCTGATGTATCCCTACAGTTTTAGTTAGAGGTGGACGCTTCCTCTGTTGGTGCTGGTGAACTGTTGTTCCAGAGAGCTTCGAAAGGCAAGGCTGTGGTATGTGGCTACTATTCCAAGCTGTTTTCTTCCGCAGAGCGCAACTACTCGATTGGGGACCGGGAGTTACAGGCCATGAAGCTGGCTCTGCAGGAGTGGAGACATCTACTGGAGGCCGCAGTTCATCCTATCCTGTTCTTCACGGATCACAAGAACTTGACCTACCTACAGATGGCCCAGCGGTTGAATCCTCGTCAGGCCAGGTGGTTGTTGTTCTTTGCTCGTTTCCGGTTTGAACTCCACTACCGACCTGCCGACAAGAATGTGAGGGCCGAAGCCTTGTCTAGGTCTTTTGAAACTGAGGACACTATGGAGTCTCCAGAGAATATTATTGATCCGTCGTGCATCTTCTCTGTGAACCCCCTGCAAGTTAGAGACATTCCTCCGGGAAGGACTTTTGTGCATCTGGCAGACAAAGGAAGAATTCCTCTCTGGAATCACAGTTCTAAGCTGGCAGGTCACGCGGGTGCTCGTAAGACCCAAGATCTAATCGCCCGTCAGTTCTGGTGGCCCAAGCTACCCAAAGACATGATGGACTTTGTCTCCCCATGCATGATATGCGCAGCAAATAAAGTTGCTCACTCCAGACCTGCTGGCCTGCTCCAACCACTGCCTGTGCCCGTTGCTCCTTGGCAGCATGTCGCAATGGACTTTGTCACGGACCTTCCTCCTTCTGCGGGTTGCAGTGTAAGCTGGGTTGTGATGGATCGATTTTCTAAGATGGCTCATTTAGTTCCCTTGACCAGTCTGCCGTCTGCTACGCTATTGGCTGACCTCTTCATTCAACACATCTTCCATCTGCACCGTCCAGTTCACCTCAAAGGTTTGGAGAGCACTCTGCAGTCTCCTCAGTGTAAAATTGGACTTCTCTTTGGCCTATCATCCAATGGGCAAGTCGAGAGGGTTAACCAGATTATGGAGAACTATCTGCGTCACTTTGTTTCCAGGCGGCATGATCACTGGGTGCAGCTGCTCCCGTGGGCAGAGTTCTCATAATAACCACACTAGTAAGTCTGCCACTTCCAGTCCGTTCTTCATCGTCTACGGCCAACATCCTCGTATACCTCTCCCTGTCTCTACTACTGTATGTCCCAGGTGCCTGCAGCTGACTCGACCTTCAGACTTTATACAGATATGGCAACAGACCCGATCTTCTATCCTGCTGGCGGTGGACCGCATGAAGAGAAAGGCAGATACAAGAAGACGGGCTCCTCCGCAGTTTCTTCCAGGGACTAAAGTCTGGTTGTCTTCAAGGAATTCCCGGCTGAGGGTGCCGTCGAGCAAATTTGTCCCTAGGTTCCTCGGACCGTTCAAAATCCTGCTACGGATCAACCCGGTTTCTTACAAGCTGCGACTGCCTCCTACCCTCAAGATTCCTAACTCCTTCCATGTCTCCTTGCTGAAGCCCGTGGTCCTGGACTCCAGGACTCCTAGTTCCGCAGTGGTTCCTGGTGGCTCATCTGGGACTTTTGAAGTAAGGGAGATTCTGGCCACCAAGAAGGTGGGAGGAAGGACATTTTATTTAGTGGATTGGAGGGGGTTCGGCCCAGAAGAGAGGTCTTGGGAGCCAGAGGAGAATATCGATTCTCCTGTCCTCATGAGGAAGTTTCTCTCCCGCTCTGGTCCCAAGAAGAGGGAGCGTAAGAGGGGGGATACTGTAACGTCTATGGCCATGGCCCGTCGTTCTGACTTACACCTCGATGGCCGTGGCCATGAACATCCGACTTGTGTGCAGCGTCGTCCTCCTGTGAGGCGCCGGCACTCACTTCCGGATACCGAGACTGTCTCCGGAGCACGCGCGCCCGCGCATGCACAGTCTTAAAGGGCCAGTGCGTGCATATTGCAGGAGGTCTGCAATCTAGCCCAGGATGCTCTGGCCTATAAAAAGGGCTCTGCCCTCTTGTTCCTTGCCAGAGCGTTGTTTGTTACCCGAAGTTTGTCGTGCTAATGGTCTCCTAGTGTCTTCCAGTTTCCCAGTGTACCATGTTCCTGTATTCTGTTTCCGTCCTATCCTGTTCTAGTGCCGTGCTGAGCTGTTGCCATATTGTGCTGCGTTACATGGCTGTTCTGCTACGCCACACATGACGTCTACCCGCAGCCTGGTCCCAGACGTGCCTGCCTTGCTACGGTCTACGTTACCTCAGGTATCCTCTCTGAACTATTGACTCTGTACTTTACCTGTTTGGCCAGCTGCCATCCCGCTACGCGGGACAGTGTGGTAGTCTACCTTGATGACATCTTCATTTATTCTCCAGATCCTATTACGCACTAGAGACATGTCCGTCAAGTTCTGCTACGGTTAAGGGAGAATCGTCTGTACGGCAAGTTGGAGAAGAGCGTGTTTGACAGAGATGCTCTACCCTTCCTGGGCTACATCGTCTCGAATCGAGGTCTCGAGATGGATCCTGAGAAGGTAAAGTCTGTTCTGGAATGGCCACGTCCTCAAGGCTTGAGGGCCATACAGCGCTTTTTGTGATTCGCTAATTTTTACAGCCAGTTTATTCCAAACTTCTCCTTACTGACTTCTCCAATCTCTAACCTCACTAAGAAGGGTTTGAATGCCAAGGCTTGGACTCCCGAGGCAGAGTTCGCATTCAATAGCCTGTAGAGTGCCTTCACGTCAGCCTCTATCCTCCATCATCCGGATGTCTCTCTGCAGTTCTCGCTGGAGGTGGACGCTGTAAAAGATCTGCCAGACACAGCTTCTGTGTCGACGCCTGTGGTTAATCAGTCTGCACCTGCTCCTAAGTCTGATAGAGTGACTCGATCTGCTACCACTCAGGCTGGTAGGCTCAGGAGTGGGAGAACCTATCACAGCCTGGCCAGACGGTTCTAGCTCCCGCCCTCGGTCTATTTATACCTTCATTCCTTGCTTGTCTTTGCCTGTGATTCTTTCCTGGCTCTGCTGCTCCTGCTATCATTATTGACCTTGCTTCATTTTGACCCTGGCTTTACTGACTATGCTACTGCTCTGCGTTTGGTACCTCGTACACTCCTGGTTTGACTCGGCTCGTTCACTACTCTTGTTGCTCACGGTCTTGCCGTGGGCAACTGCCCCATTTCCGTTAGCTTCTGTGTACCCTTGTCTGTTTGTCTGTCGTGCACATATTGAGCGTAGGGACCGTCACCCAGTTGTACGCCATCGCCTAGGACGTAGCAAGTAGGCAGGGACTGAGTGGCGGGTAGATTAGGGCTCACCTGTCTGTCTCCCTACCCTGTCATTACAGACACATTCTCTGTCAGTGCTGGTGCACTTCGGTTCCAGAAAGGTCCCAAGGGCAAGTCAAGGGTATGTGGATATTTCTCTAAGCTCTTTCGCAGAACGCAACTACTCGATTGGGGATCGGGAGTTACCGGCCATCAAATTGGCCCTGGAAAAGTGGAGAAATATACTAGAGTGCGCAGCTCATGAGATCCTGATTTTTACAGACCACATGAATCTGACCTACCTCCAGACGACCCAAAAGCTGAACCCTCGTCAGGCCAGGTGGTCACTGTTCTTTACAAGTTTCCAGTTTGAGCTCCATTATCGCCCGGCCGACAAGAATATGAGGGCCAATGCCTTGTCCAGGTCTTTCGAGACGGAAGACACCTTGGAGAGCCCACAGAATATTATTGATCTGTCTTGCATTATCTCTGTCAATCCCCTGCAAGTTGGGGACATTCCTTCAGGGAGGACTTTTGTGCGCTTGGCTGATCGGGGAAGAATCCTCCGCTGGGGACAATCCTCTAGACTGGCATGTCACGCGGGAGTCCGTAAGACCCGGGGTCTGATTGCTCATCATTTCTGGTGGCTCTCGCTACCCAAGGACATTATGAACTTCGTTTCTTCCTGTTCTGTTTGTGCAGCCAACAAGGCCGCTCACTCCAGACCTGCTGGTCTGCTCCAGCCATTGCCTGTGCCCAATGCTCCCTGGCAGCATATAGCTATGGACTTTATTATGGACCTGCCTCTCTCTGCTGGATGCAGTGCTGTCTGGGTGGTGGTGGATCAATTTTGGAAGCTGGCCCACTTCATTCCTCTGAGCGGTCTTCCTTCTGCTCCTCAGCTGGCCAAGCTGTTCATCCAACACATCTTTCGCCTGCACGGCTTGCCGCAGCATATTGTGTCTGATCGGGGGTTTCCGTTTACCTCGAAGTTCTGGAGAGCCCTCTGTGGACACCTCGGTGTGAAGTTGGACTTTTCATCAGCCTACCATCCTCAGTCCAATGGTCAGGTTGAGAGGATCAATCAGATCTTGGAGAACTACCTATGCCACTTAATTTCCAAGCAGCATGATGACTGGGTGCAGTTGCTCCCATGGGCTGAATTCTCCTACAATAATTACACCAGCGAGTCCACGAGGAATACAGTGTTCTTCATTGTTTACGGCCAGCACCCACGAATTCCTCTCCCGGTGCCCGATACTTCCGAGGTTCCAGTGTCTGACTCCGCTTTTAAAGACTTCCTACAGAACTGGCAGCAGACTCGATCCTCCATCCTAATGGCAGACGACCGCATGAAACTGAAGGCTGACACAAGGAGAAGAGAACCTCCTCAGTTTCTTCCTGGCACGAGGGTCTGGCTGTCTTCCAGGAATATCCGACTAAGGGTGCCATCATGCAAATTTTCTCCCAGGTTCCTCAGACACTTCGAGATCCTACAGCAGATCAACCCTGTCATCTATAAGCTTCGGCTTCCTCCTACCCTCAAGATCTCCAACTCCTTCCATGTCTCCCTCCTGAAGCCGGTGGTTCTGAACCGCTACACCAAGACTCCTAGCCCTGTGGTGGCCTCCAGTGGCCCTTCAGACACCTTTGAGATTCAGGAGATCCTGGACACCAAAAAAGTGAGAGGAAATACCTTTTAATTGGTGGATTGGAGGGGGTTTGGTCCTGAAGAAAGGTCTTGGGAGCCAGAGGAGAACCTCAATGCTCCTACTCTTCTGAAGAAGTTTCTCTCTCGCTCTGGTTCCAAGAAGAGGAGGCGTAAGAGTGGGGATACTGTAATGTCCATGGCTGTGGGCTGTCAGCTCCAATCCCCTCCTGACAGCCGCAGCCACGAGTCGGCAAGCGATGGCCCCAGCCTCCTCCTCAGGAGACGCCAGCACCCACTTCCACTCACCTCAGCCGTATCCCGTAGCGTGCGCGCGCACGCTCATGCCCGCTCCTAAAGGGGCAGTGCGTGTACTGGACTTTTGATGAACTTTGACCCGTGAGTACCCTGGACTATAAGAGGGGTCCAGCCGCCTGCTTCTATGCCTGAGCGTTGTTGATGTTTCCTAGTTTGTCTATGTGATGGCCTCCTAGTGTGTTCCTGTTTCCTGTACCTGTTCCTGTTCCTTGCATTCCATACCATCCTGGTCGAGCACTGCTGTGTCAAAGTCGTGTCGTGCTGTATTCCACGTCTGACCTGCTCCACCTCACCTGACGTCTACCTGCTGCCTAATCCAAGCCGAGCCTGCCCTGCTGCTGTCTGATCTGCCACAGTTACCTATATGAACTATAGACATTCACCTACGTCCTGTTGGCCAGCTGCCTTAATGCCAAGGTGGTACGGCCCAGTGGGTCCACAGACCCTTCGTGACACCATGCCCAATAAGTTGTCTGTCAATGATACATTGACAGGCAAATTATCACAGCTTCAAGTCCCCTAGTGGGACAATAAAACATGTTAAATTAAAAAAAAAGTATCCCCCCTTAAAAAAATAGTTGACCAAAAAAGTAATAAATATTTGGTATCGTTGCAATCATAACCATGCCTTGAATAAGGTTAACATAATATTTATTCTGCATGGCGCATGATGTTAAAAAAAAAACAAAAGACAATGGTGGTATTTCAGTTTTTTATATTCCACACATAAAATCATCTACAAAAGTTATGCAATAAATTATATGTACCCTAAAATGGTGGTAATAACAACTATAACTTGTCCTGCAAAAAAACAAGCCCTCATTTAGCTGTGTTGACAAAAAAATGCGGTGACACAAAAAATTACTTTTTCCATTAAACATGCTTTATTCTGCAAAAATTCCAAAACATAAATTATATAAATTTGGTATCACTATATTCATACAGACCCATAGAATGCAGGTCCCACGGTATGTTTACCACATGGAAAACATGGTTAAAAAAATAAATTGCTAACAAAAAAAAACTGGTCGGAACAAAACATCTTACAGCTTTGTCAATAGGAAAATAAAACAGTTTACATGATTTAACTGCGGTGAAACAGGCCGGACCTTAAGGTGGCAAAACCCAAATTCTGCAAGTTGTTTTGTAAACAACCGGAATGAGAAAAAAGCAGTATCCAATGGGCGCTGTCACAGATTGCAGGCTGTATAAACACGTCTTTCTCTTAGCTGGGTACAAGGGTAGGCCAGTAAAAGACATGTATGTAACCTGCATTCTGTGACAGCACCCATTGGATCCTGAATTTTTCTCATTCCATTTGGCTGTTCGTGTGAGGTTTCATTTTAAGAGGTCGGCAGGCGGAAGCAGTGGTCACGCTTACTTGTATCACACCCTTCACAGAGTTGTGCCTGATTTCATATTTCTATCTGGTAAGAAGATTTAATACTTTTTATCTGCATTTATTTGAGTTATATTGCACTTTGGAGCACTTATTTTATTGTTTACTGTATTTTTTTTGCATAATACGATAATATTTGCATAGAAATTGTCTATGCATGCATGGGATGACAACAGTCGCTCTTCATCTTCCTGTGTGATCTGCAGTATGCACCGATTGAGCTGTTTCCTGTACCCTATAGATGATTCCTTCCTCCCAGACAATCTTCCCCTTCAAACTGCGGCAACTTCAAAAATGACACTCTTGGTAAAGCAGCGTGACTATAAGCAATATGGTGCTGGGAACACATGCTGAGAAAGTGACAGTGCACTGTCTGTCAGTAAGTAAAATATCATGTTCATACTTTTTTGTTGTATAGTGTTTTTTTCTGCCTTTTACACAAAACGGCAGCATTTTTGTAGCGATACAATTGTGTTGTGTTAATACAGCGATACTAACCTCTAACTTCTGATTTACTAATGTTTAGCCATTGTTATATTTTTTTGTAAAATAAGTAAGGAGTTTTCCAGATTTTCGTAATTAAAGTTTAAACATAACAGGACAAGTATGGCCCAGTCGGGCCTAAATAGGCTCCCCCACCCACAACTCCTAAAATGTCCACTCACTGAATTTACTGGTAAAATGCGTACACAGTAAATCTGTACACTAAGAGTTTAATTTACAGCTGCAACCTATATACACTACCGTTCAAAAGTTTAGGGTCACTTAGAAATGTCTTTATTTTTGAAAGAAAAGCACAGTTTTTTTCAATGAAGATAACATTATATTAATCAGAAATACACTTTATACATTGTTAATGTGCTAAATGACTATTCTAGCTGCAAACGTCTGGTTTTTAATGCAATATCTACATAATTGTATAGAGGCCCATTTCCAGCAACCATCACTCCAGTGTTCTAATGGTACATTGTGTTTGCTAACTGTGTTAGAAGGCTAATGGATGATTAGAAAACACTTGAAAACCCTTGTGCAATTATGTTAGCACCGCTGTAAACAGTTTTGCTGTTTAGAGGAGTTATAAAACTGACCTTCCTTTGAGCTAGTTGAGAATCTGGAGCATTACATTTGTCGGTTCGATTAAACTCTCAAAATGGCTAGAAAAAGAGAGCTTTCATGTGAAACTCGACAGTCTATTCTTGTTCTTAGAAATGAAGGCTATTCCATGCGAGAAATTGCCAAGAAACTGAAGATTTCCTACAACTGTGTGTTCTACTCCCTTCAGAGGACAGCACACACCGGCACTAACCAGAGTAGAAAGAGAAGTGGGAGGCCCCGCTGCACAACTGAGCAACAAGACAAGTACATTAGAGTCTCTAGTTTGAGAAATAGACACCTCACAGGTCCTCAACTGGCAGCTTTATTAAATAGTACCCGCAAAACGCCAGTGTCAACGTCTACAGTGAAGAGGCGACTCCGGGATGCTGGCCTTCAGGGCAGAGTGGCAAAGAAAAAGCCATATCTGAGACTGGCTAATAAAAGGAAAATATTAATATGGGCAAAAGCACACAGACATTGGACAGAGGAAGATTGGAAAAAAGTGTTATTGTAATGACAGGGATAGGGAAACAGACAAGTGAGCCCTAATCTACCCGCCACTCAGTCCCTGCCTACTTGCAACGACCCGCCCTAGGCGACGGGGTACAACTGGGCGACGGTCCCTACACTCAGTAAGTGCACAATTGACAACCAGACAAGGAACACAGAACAAAGGGAAACGGGGCAGTTGCCCACGGCAACACCGTGAGCAACAAGAGTAGTAAACGAGCCGAGTCAAACCAGGAGAGTACGAGGTGCCAAACGCAGAGCAGGAGAGTAGTGAACAAGCCGAGTCAAACCAGGAGTGTACGAGGTACCAAACGCAGAGCAGAAGAGTAGTCAGTAAGCCAGGGTCAATATGAAGCAGGGACACGTAGTTCAAGAAGCTGCAGCAGGGCCAGGAAACCAACAGAGAAGAATCACAAGCAAGGAGGAACAGGAAAGGCAGGTATAAATAGACAGAGGGCGGGAGCTAGCTCCGTCTGGCCAGGCTGTGATAGGCTCTCCCACTCCTAAGTCTACCATGCTGAGTGGTGGAAGATGGAGTCAGTCTCACAGACATAGAAGCAGGTGCAGACTGATTACCTATGGGCGTGGATACAGAAGCTGTGCCTGGCAGATCCTTAACAGTACCCCCCCTTTTATGAGGGGCCACCGGACCCTTTCTAGATGGACCTGGTTTATTGGGGAAACGAAGGTGGAACCTCCTGACCAATACCCCAGCGTGAACATCCCGGGCGGGTACCCAAGTCCTCTCCTCAGGCCCGTATCCTCTCCAATGGACCAGGTACTGGAGGGAGCCTTGGACCATCTTGCTGTCCACAATCTTGGCCACCTCGAATTCTACCCCCTCAGGGGTGAGAACGGGGACAGGAGGTTTCCTCGAGGGAGCCAAGGACGGGGAGCAGCGTTTAAGGAGGGAGGCATGAAACACGTCGGAAGGAGACAGGAATGAGGACTTCAATGACCTTGTACGGCCCTATAAACCGGGGAGCAAACTTCTTGGACGGGACTTGAAAGCGCAAGTTCTTTGACGATAGCCACACCAGATCCCCGACCATAAACAAGGGGTTAGCAGAACGTCTTCTATCTGCCTGAGTTTTTTGTATGCTCTGGGACGCCTCTAGGTTCTTCTGAACCTGGGACCAGACTGTGCACAGTTCCCGATGAACGACCTCTACCTCGGGATTGTTGGAACTACCAGGTGAAACGGAGGAGAACTGTGGATTAAACCCAAAATTACAGAAAAAGGGGGAGACCCCTGACGAGTTACTGACCCGGTTATTAAGGGAAAATTCGGCGAGGGGAATGAATGAGACCCAATCATATTGACAGTCAGAGATAAAACACCTTAAATATTGTTCTAGAGACTGATTAGATCTCTCGGTTTGGCCATTAGTTTCAGGATGGAAAGCAGAGGAGAAGGACAGATCAATCTCCAACTTTTTACAGAAGGCTCTCCAAAAGAAAGAAACTAATTGTGCCCCTCTGTCAGAAACAATATTGACAGGGACCCCATGGAGACACAGGATGTGTTTGACAAACAAGGTAGCTAACGTCTTAGCATTGGGTAGTTTTTTGAGGAGCACAAAGTGGCACATCTTACTGAAGCGGTCTACTACAACCCACACCACCGACTTGCCTTGAGATGGAGGCAAATCGGTGATAAAATGCATGGAGATATGGGTCCAAGGTCTCTGGGGAATGGGCAAAGAACGTAGTAAGCCCACTGGTCGGGACCTGGGAGTCTTCGACCTAGCACAAACCTCACAAGCGGTGACGTAGGCCTTAACGTCTTTAGGCAACCCAGGCCACCAATAGTTTCTGGAAATGAGGTGCTTGGTACCCAGGATGCCTGGATGACCAGATAGTGTGGAGTCATGATTTTCCCTAAGTACCCTTAGCCGGAATTGCAGGGGAACAAACAGCTTGTTCTCAGGAAGGTTCCCGGGAGCTGAACCTTGATCAGCCGCAATTTCAGAGACTAAATCAGAATCAATAGAGGAAATTATTATACCTGGAGGCAAAATACAAGCAGGATCTTCCTCCGAAGGAGGGCTGGCCATGAAGCTACGCGACAGTGCATCAGCCTTAATATTTTTAGACCCAGCCCTATAGGTAACCAAAAAATGGAATCTGGTAAAAAATAACGCCCATCGAGCTTGTCTCGGGTTTAGACTCCGGGCCGATTCTAGGAAAACCAGATTCTTGTGGTCGGTAAGGACCGTTACCTGGTGGCTAGACCCCTCCAGGAAGTGGCACCACTCTTCAAATGCCCATTTAATGGCTAAGAGTTTGCGGTTGCCAATATCATAGTTACTCTCAGTGGGCGAAAACTTCCTGGAGAAATAGGCACAGGGACGGAGATGGGTGAGGGACCTGGTACCCTGGAACAACACAGCCCCCACTCCCACCTCGGACGCGTCAACCTCCACGATAAATGGCTCTATTTGGTTGGGCTGAACCAACACCGGGGCTGAGATAAAGCACTTCTTAAGGGCCTCAAAAGCCTGGACAGCCTCAGGAGGCCAGTGGGGGAGATCAGCACCCTTGCGAGTGAGGTGCGTAAGAGGCTTAGCGATGACCGAGAAGTTAGCAATAAATCTCCTGTAATAATTAGCGAACTCCAAGAAGCACTGTAACGCCTTCAGGGAGGCAGGTTAGACCCATTCCGCCACAGCCTGGACCTTGGCGGGGTCCATGCGGAATTCATGAGGAGTGAGGATTTGACCTAAAAATGGTATCTCCTGCACCCCAAACACACATTTTTCGGTCTTCGCAAACAGTTTGTTTTCCCGAAGGACCTGGAGCACTTTCCTGACATGCTCAATGTGGGAGGACCAGTCCTTAGAAAACACAAGTATGTCATCGAGGTACACTACAAGAAATACCCCCAGGTAATCTCTTAAAATCTCATTTATGAAATTCTGGAAGACCGCGGGAGCATTACACAACCCAAAGGGCATGACGAGGTATTCGAAATGACCTTCGGGGCGTGTTAAACGCAGTCTTCCACTCACCCCCCTCTTTGATGCGGATAAGGTTACACGCCCCCTGTAGATCAAACTTAGAGAACCATTGGGCCCCCTGAACCTGATTAAAGAGATCAGGAATCAAAGGAAGGGGATACTGGTTCCTTACAGTGACCTTATTCAAGTTACGGTAGTCAATGCATGGCCTAAGACCACCATCCTTCTTCCCTACGAAGAAGAAGCCAGCACCTACCGGAGAAGTAGAGGGGCGAATGTAACCCTTGGCCAGGCATTCCTGGATATACTCTCTCATGGCTTCACGTTCGGGACAAGAGAGATTAATTATCCTACCCTTAGGGAGCTTAGCTCCTGGTACCAAATCGATAGCGCAATCGTATTCTCTATGAGGAGGTAACACTTCGGAGGCTTCCTTAGAGAAAACATCAGCGAAGTCCTGAACAAACTCAGGTAGCGTGTTCACCTCCTCAGGGGGAGAAATAGAATTAACAGAAAAACATGACGTCAAGCATTCATTACCCCATTTGGCAAGATCCCCAGTATTCCAGTCAAACGTGGCATTATGCAACTGCAACCAGGGAAGGCCTAAAACCAAATCGGACGATAATCCCTGTATCAACAGTACAGAGCACTGCTCCAAATGCATGGAGCCAACAAGGAGTTCAAAAACAGGGGTATGCTGTGTAAAATAACCATTAGCAAGAGGAGCGGAGTCGATACCCACTACCGGGACAGGTTTAGGCAAATCAATCAAAGGCATAGCTAGAGACATAGCAAATTCCACAGACATGATATTAGCAGACGACCCTGAATCCACGAAGGCACTGCCGGTAGCAGACCTACCACCAAAAGAGACCTGAAAGGGAAGCAAGATTTTATTACGTTTCATATTTACGGGAAATACCTGTGCGCCCAAGTGACCTCCCCGATGATCACTTAGGCGCGGAAGTTTTCCGGCTGCTTATTCTTACGCCTAGGACAGGTGTTCACTTGATGCTTGTCATCCCCACAATAGAAGCAGAGACCATTCTTCCTGCGGAACTCTCTACGTTGTTGGGGGGACACGGAGGCCCCGAGTTGCATAGGTACCGTGGAAGAACGAGGCAACGGATCCTCGGGAGGCATCATGGGGGAGTCAGAGGAGAAAACACATAAACGTTCACGTTGTCGTTCCCTGAGACGTCGGTCAAGTCGTACCGCTAAAGCCATAACCTGGTCTAGGGAGTCAGAAGAGGGATAGCTAACTAGCAGGTCTTTCAGGGCGTTCGACAGACCCAACCTAAACTGGCACCTTGAGGCAGGGTCATTCCACCGAGAAGCTACGCACCACTTCCTAAAGTCAGAGCAATACTCCTCAACAGGTCTCTTACCCTGACGTAAGGTCACCAGCTGACTCTCGGCAAAGGCAGTCCTGTCAGTCTCGTCATAAATGAGTCCGAGCGCAGAAAAGAAAAGATCAACGGAGTTAAGTTCATGGGCGTCAGGAGCCAAGGAGAAGGCCCATTCTTGGGGCCCTTCCTGGAGCCGGGACATAATTATACCCACCCGCTGGCTCTCAGAACCTGAGGAGTGGGCCTTTAAACGAAAATAGAGCCTACAACTCTCCCGAAAGGAGAGAAAAGTCTTCCGGTCCCCTGAGAACCGGTCAGGCAACTTGAGGTGGGGTTCAAGAGGTGAGGTGAGGGGCACTACCATGGTAGCATCAGGCTGTTTGACCCTCTGAGCCAGGGCCTGGACCTGTAGGGAGAGACCCTGCATTTGCTGAACCAGGGTCTCAAGGGGGTCCATAGTGGTGTGAGGGACCAGGGTAGACTAGGTATATGGGCTTGTGATTATGTAATGACAGGGATAGGGAAACAGACAAGTGAGCCCTAATCTACCCGCCACTCAGTCCCTGCCTACTTGCAACGACCCGCCCTAGGCGACGGGGTACAACTGGGCGACGGTCCCTACACTCAGTAAGTGCACGACAGACAACCAGACAAGGAACACAGAACAAAGGGAAACGGGGCAGTTGCCCACGGCAACACCGTGAGCAACAAGAGTAGTAAACGAGCCGAGTCAAACCAGGAGAGTACGAGGTGCCAAACGCAGAGCAGGAGAGTAGTGAACAAGCCGAGTCAAACCAAGAGTGTACAAGGTACCAAACGCAGAGCAGAAGAGTAGTCAGTAAGCCAGGGTCAATACGAAGCAGGGAAAAGTAGTTCAAGAAGCTGCAGCAGGGCCAGGAAACCAACAGAGAAGAATCACAAGCAAGGAGGAACAGGAAAGGCAGGTATAAATAGACAGAGGGCGGGAGCTAGCTCCGTCTGGCCAGGCTGTGATAGGCTCTCCCACTCCTAAGCCTGCCATCCTGATTGGTGGAAGATGGAGTCAGTCTCACAGACATAGAAGCAGGTGCAGACTGATTACCTATGGGCGTGGATACAGAAGCTGTGCCTGGCAGATCCTTAACAGTTATGGACAGACTAATCGAAGTTTGAGGTGTTTGGATCACACAGAAGAACATTTGTGAGACGCAGAACAACTGAAAAGATGCTGGTAAAGTGCCTGACGCCATCTGTCAAGCATGGTGGAGGTAATGTGATGGTCTGGGGTTGCTTTGGTGCTGGTAAAGTGGGAGATTTGTGCAAGGTAAAAGGTATTTTGAATAAGGAAGGCAATCACTCCATTTTGCAACGCCATGCCATACCCTGTGGACAGCGCTTGATTGGAGCCAATTTAATCCTACAACAGGACAATGACCCAAAGCACACCTCCAAATTATGCAAGAACTATTTAGGGAAGAAGCAGGCAGCTGGTATTCTATCTGTAATGGAGTGGCCAGCGCAGTCACCAGATCTCAACCCCATAGAGCTGTTGTGGGAGCAGGTTGACCGTATGGTACGCAAGAAGCGCCCATCAAGCCAATCCAACTTGTGGGAGGGCCTTCTGGAAGCATGGGGTGAAATTTCTCCTGATTACCTCAGCAAATTAACAGCTAGAATGCCAAAGGTCTGCAATGCTGTAATTGCTGCAAATGGAGCATTCTTTGACGAAAGCAAAGTTTGAAGGAGAAAATTATTATTTCAAATAAAAATCATTATTTCTAACGTTATCAATGTCTTGACTATATTTTCTAGTCATTTTGCAACTCATTTGATAAATATAAGTATGAGTTTTCATGGAAAACACAAAATTGTCTGGGTGACCCCAAACTTTTGAACGGTAGTGTAAGTCTATGTAGAGGGGAGAGGAGCAGGAGAAAGGAACTGCTGGAGGGAGAAAGAAACACTACAGCAGCTACTAGTAAGCGTTCTATGTCACTCCAGTGCTTGATTCACAGCTATACTGCTTATTACTGTTGTATAATCTCTTCCATGCTGCTTATACTGTTTCTATATGTGAGCATGTGTGATTGATAGATAGATAGATAGATACCCAGAGCAGCACCATTTAGTAAGGCAAATTGTGGTGTGCAAGCAACAGGAATTAGGCTAAACTCCTCTGGTAGACAAATCCAACAAAAAGGCTGCATTCCCATTTAGGTGAAACAAAAAAAATATATAATGGACTTTTATTCCATACGCTTATAAAGTACATTTTTTTTGCTTCACCTAAATGTGAGTGCTGACTTTTGTTGGATTAGATAGATAGATTAGATAGATAGATAGAGAGGCACAGGTTCTCATGGAAGACATCATAGCAGATAGACACCACCCTCTAGCTCAGGAAAATCTGATAAATAAAGATAGAGCCTGCAGAAGGGCCAAACTGGTGAAAAATTCTATTGTTATTCCTTGTGTACACACATGACAGCTTAATTCTGAACAGTCACCTAAAAGATTTAAATACACTTTAATTCATAACTATCATCGGATACAAAAAAGGTCCTTCCTGTACCTGCTACAAAACTGTCCTGTGTGAGTACTGCTTATCTGTCTCTTTACTTCATGCATAGATTAACTGTTTTTATAAAATTGTCTCATGAGAGTACGTGTGTATCTGAGATAGGAACATTAGACTGTAAGCCCAACTGAGTGCTATATGAGTGATTATAGCACTGCAGAATATGTTAGCACTATAAAAATAAAAGGGCAAAAAAATCAAAATAAATCAAATACTCCCTTCTGCTGGTGCATATATACTGTATGTACTTTTATTGCTGGTACTGCATACAACCAAAGGTGTTATGACAGGTCCTGTGGTTTCCAAACTGGGCTGTCAACAATATTGGCTGAAGTACAGCTCCACCCACAAGAGGTACATGCCAGTACAGACAATAGCGGAAACACAGCAGTGTCCAGTACATAATAGGGTCTCATGAACATGAGAAAGGGGTGTCTCAGGAACCCCCTTCTCTAATGATAGCTTCCTGCCAATGCATTTCCCCTACAGTGGCTGACTATGCAATGCATGGACGGGTCCAATCCACACGCACTAAAACTTAAAATACAGGATTCTTTAATAATCAACAGTTTCAACAGATTTTATTTGTAAATTAGTGGCAAATCCAGACAGAGCAATCCTTGAACTGGGGTTGCTGATCTAAACGTCAGCTGAAGTGCACACCAAGTCAGGCTGCGCCAAAGTGACTGCAGGCTCTGCAGCCTGTCCTAATCATGCCAAAATGGGTCAGTGAGGGACTACTCTCTACCACACAGCTTGCCCTGCTAAATATCGAGTATCCCCAGGGTGCACCAGTCATTTTGTAGGGAAAATGCCCTGCACCTCCGTGGGTCATGGTGGCCGCTATGCCACTATCTTTCACGGATCCTGACTCCCTTGGCCGCATAAGATCTGGGCAGCAACACAGAGAATGGTGCCAGACTATGGAGTGGAAAAACAAGGAGGACCCCTAGTGGTTGGCAGGGATATATTAACAATAAGGAATAGAGTGCCTAGGCACAGAGTCCCAATTTCCCAACCACCATAGGAATAGTATCAGTTAAAATGTAACTTTTATTAATGTATCAAATGGAGACAAACAACAGACAAGCAAGAGTTAAAATTGTATTCAAAAGACGGCCAGTGTGAGTCACAGAGAGTAGAACAAATGTATGCAGCACATCGCTGTGCACTGTGTGAGAGACTGATTCGGCAGCTGCAGACTGCCGTGGCAAGAAAACAGTCCCACACTAGTAGAAGAAATCACTGGACCGTCAGTGAATATTAAAATGGCGAAAGCCCCCCCGACATGTTTCGCTGCACAAGCAGCGTCCTCAGGGGATAATTCGGGGCTAATGAGCGCGCGTTTTACTTCCTGCTCTTTATATAGACTAGTGCTCATTACGTGCAATAGCATCATCTCCATCCCCAGCCAATCACACAATCCCATACGACGAGCCTCCAAACTACATGAATGACATGGTCAGTAACCAATCAGATGCCAGACCAACGTCCAATCAACATGTGCGTCGCGCGCACGCGTGTATCATTCCAGATGAATGATTGTCATGTCGCGGGTGCCCTGCATGTCAGATGAATGACAACCTGACCAACCAATGAGATTCCGTGAGTCCAGGTCCAATCAACGCGTGCATAACGCGCATGCGTGTAATAGTCAAAGCAGGTAATAGTAACACTGCCGAAATCTTCAATTCATATCAAATAAATAAGAAAGTAAGGGACTATATTGTAACAGGGCAAAACAATCAATGGAATTGGATAGCAATGGGGTTATAAACAAGAGGGCATAGTATCAATGAAAGGAGGACGTAAATGCAGCCATTCACCATCACACAGGAATTATCAATGGGCATAAACAGAGCACATATGTCAGTAGACATAACAGGCAGGGGTACGGAGAGAGCAGGAATAAAAACTTAGGTTGTCTGTCATATTAGTAATATCAGAACGGTGACATTATAGATGTTTCATAAACACTGTAAAGTATAAGTAGTCATACATCAGCAATTAGTTTTAATTCAGAGTCAGTGTATTGTAAACTGTCAATCTGACAGTGATATCATACTACAAAAGTATATCTCTGGAAATAGATATATTTCTATAAGAAGGCCATAAAGGTAAAACCTTCATTTAAACCATTGGGGCTGAGGGAGTTCAGCCTATATATCCAACGGGCTTCTTCCTGTAAAAGCCTCCTGTCTAGGTTGCCAGCCCTAGGAACCAATTTAACCTGGGTGATGCCCCAAAATTGGAGAACCTTAGGATCGCCCTCATGGAAGGATCTCACATGTCTGGAGAGGGAAGTGTCCTCTTTCATGTTTATGGAACTGACATAGTTACATAGTTAGTACGGCTGAAAAAAGACACATGTCCATCAAGTCCAACCAAGGGAAGGGAAAAGGGAAGGAAAAATTTCTACACATAGGAGCTAATATTTTTTTGTTCTAGGAAATTATCTAACCCTTTTTTAAAGCCATCTACTGTCCCTGCTGTGACCAGCTCCTGCGGTAGGCTATTCCATAAATTCACCGTTCTTACTGTAAAGAAGCCTTGTCGCCTCTGCAGCTTGAACCTTTTTTTCTCCAGACGGAGGGAGTGCCCCCTTGTTTTTTGAGGGGGTTTTACAAGGAACAGGATATCACCATATTTTTTGTATGTGCCATTAATATATTTATATAAGTTAATCATGTCCCCCCTTAGTCGTCTTTTTTCAAGGCTAAATAGGTTTAATTCTTTCAATCTTTCCTCATAACTTAAATTCTCCATGCCCCTTATTAGCTTCGTTGCTCTTCTTTGTATTTTTTCCAACTCCAGGGCATCCTTTCTATGAACTGGAGCCCAGAACTGAACTGCATATTCTAGATGGGGCCTCACTAATGCTTTGTAAAGTGGCAATATTACATCTCTGTCCCGCGAGTCCATGCCTCTTTTAATACACGACAATATCTTGCTGGCCTTTGAAGCAGCTGATTGACACTGCATGCTGTTATTGAGTTTATGATTTACAAGAACACCCAGATCCTTCTCAACAAGTGAATCCGCCAGTGTAGCTCCCCCTAGGACATATGATGCATGCAGGTTGTTGGTACCCAGATGCATAACTTTACATTTATCTACATTAACTTCATCTGCCAAGTGGACGCCCAAACACTTAGTTTGTTTAAATCTGCCTGTAATTCATGAACATCTTCCATAGTCTGAACTATATTACATAGCTTGGTGTCATCTGCAAAAATAGAAATAGTGCTATTAATCCCATCCTCTATATCATTAATAAATAAGTTGAATAATAGTGGTCCCAGCACTGAACCCTGGGGTACACCACTTATAACCGGTGACCATTCAGAGAAGGAATCATTGACCACAACTCTCTGGATACGGTCCTTGAGCCAATTCTCAATCCAATTACAAACTATATTTTCTAAACCTATAGTCCGTAATTTACCCATTAGGCGTCTATGGGGGACAGTGTCAAATGCCTTTGCAAAGTCCAAAAACACTAAATCCACAGCGGCCCCTCTGTCTAGACTTCTGCTCACCTCTTCATAAAAACAGATTAGGTTAGTTTGACAACTTCTGTCCTTAGTAAAACCATGCTGGCTGTCACTTATAATGCTATTTATTGTCACATAATCCTGTATATAGTCCCTCAATAGCCCCTCAAACATTTTCCCCACGATGGATGTTAAGCTTACTGGTCTATAATTACCCGGGGAAGACCTAGAGCCCTTTTTGAAAATAGGCACCACATTTGCCCTGCGCCAGTCCCTTGGCACTATACCAGTCACTAGAGATTCTCTGAATATTATGAAAAGGGGGACAGAAATAACTGAACTAAGCTCTTTAAGAATTCTAGGGTGTAACCCATCTGGTCCCGGAGCCTTGTGCACATTTATTTTATTTAATTTAGCTTGGACCATCTCTACATTCATCCAATTCAGTATATCAGCCGATATATTAACAGCACTGGCACCGGCTACATCAGCTGCTCTTTCTTCAGTTGTATATACAGAGCTAAAGAACCCATTTAGTAACTCTGCCTTCTCTTGATCCCCTGTGATCAACTCCCCATTACCATTATCTAGGGGTCCTACATGTTCAGACCTTGGCTTTTTTGCATTTATATGCTTGAAGAATTTTTTAGGATTTGTTTTACTATCCTTGGCCACCTGCCTTTCATTTTGTATTTTTGCTAATTTGATTACATTTTTACAGATTTTATTAAGCTCTTTATATTTTACAAAGGCTACAGCTGTACCCTCAGATTTGTATTTTTTAAATGCCCTTTTTTTGTCATGTATTGCCCCTTTCACAGAAGGTGTAAGCCATGTGGGGTTTAATTTGAGTCGTTTATACTTATTACCTGTAGGAATAAATTTTGCACTATAATAACTCAAAGTAGATTTGAAAATCTCCCATTTATCATTTGTTCCATTATTTGACATTAGTTCTTCCCAGTCCATATCCTGAATTGCAGCCCTCATCCTGGGGAATTTGGCTTTCTTAAAATTAAATGTTTTTGCCCTCCCAGCCTGCGTTTGTTTTTTACAGTATAGGTAAAATGTAACTATATTGTGATCACTGTTACCGAGGTTTTCACGAACATTGACATTCCCAACAAGATCTGCATTATTAGAAATGACCAGATCCAACAGAGCTTCACCTCTAGTCGGGTCTTCCACAAACTGGCCCATAAAATTTTCCTGCAACAGGTTGAGGAAATGTCTCCCCTTTGCAGTTGAAGCCGAACCATGACACCAATTAATATCCCGGAAATTAAAATCTCCCATTATCACTACAGTACCCGCCTGTGCAGCCCGCTCCATCTGTTTATATAGCTGAACTTCCATCTCCTCAGTTATATTGGGGGGTCTATAGATTACACCAAAAGTAATTTTTTCAGTGTTTACCTCCCTTTCTAGTTCCACCCACAAGGTTTCAACCTCCTCACAGTCTTCACCCACTATTGTCTCTTTCACACTCACCTTCATATCACTTCTCACATACAGACATACACCACCACCTTTCCTATTTGTCCTGTCTTTACGAAAAAGTGTAAAACCCTGTAGATTTACAGCCCAGTCATGTGAAGAGTCCAGCCATGTTTCAGCAACACCAACTATATCTATATTTTCTTCCAGTATCAAGGCCTCCAGCTCCCCCATTTTACTTGCTAGACTTCTGGCATTTGTGAACATACACTTTAACTTGCCTGTCAGTTTTTCACTTTTATTATCAGAAATGTGATTTGACATTAATCGGTCCTTTTTATTTACACTGATGTTTTGTAACGAAAGGATCTCCTTATCCTGTTGTCTAGTCCTCTCCCCACATTCTGTTTCTCCCCCCACCAATATAGTCTGACCCCTCTCTAACCTGGCTACCCCTTTTTTTTCTACATTGACCTCCCTCCTCAGCCCTAGTTTAAATACTCCGCCACCCCAGCTAGAATTCTCTCCCCCAGCACAGCGGACCCCCTTCCATTTAGGTGCAAATCATCTGCAGAATACAGTTTGTACCCCAATGAAAAGTCAGCCCAGTGCTCTAGGAACCCAAATCCTTCTCCTCTACACCAAGACTTCAGCCATGCATTTAACTCCCTAAGCTCCCGCTGTCTTTCCTGTGATGCGCATGGCACAGGCAGTATTCCTGAGAATACAACCTTGGAGGTCCTTCCCTTCAGCTTGTAGCCTAGTTCTTTAAAATTATTCTTAAGGCTCCTCCACCTACCATTTATTCTGTCGTTGGTACCGACATGGACCACGACAGCTGGATCATCACCAGCCCCTCCCAGCAATTTGTCCACCCGTTCCACCACATGCCGAACCCTGGCACCAGGGAGACAGCAAACCATTCGGTTGAGGTGGTCTTGGCGACAAATAATTCTATCCGTCTTCCTGATTATAGAATCCCCTACGACTATCAATTGTCTTGGCTTACCTGCATTACCATCCCGCCGACTACTAGCTGGGCTGTTCTCCCGGCTGTTAGGGAGATCAGTATCCACTAGGGCTGCCATTTCTGAGACTGACACCCTCGCATCATCACCCAACTTGGCAATTTTGCCTGGAATGTCAGAAACCGGATCGGCCTTCCTTGTCTTTGACCCCTTTCTACTGCCCCTAACTACATTAACCCAGCTACTTACCTGATCCTGCTCACCCATGTCTTCACCCTCCAGTTGTAACCCACTAACTGCATGCTCTGTGAGCAGCAAGCTCCGTTCAAAATTGTCTATCCTCCTCAGTGTTGCATTCTGCTCCTCCAGATCTCTAATACGAGCTTCCAGGTGAACAATATGCTCACATCTGCCACAGAGATATTCACCCTGGAACTCCGGCTCCAGTCGTGCATACATATGGCAAACTGTGCACTGAAGAAAACCTCCAATCTTGCTGTCCATTATCCCAGTTACAAAAAAACAGCGAACAGGTGTTAACCAAAAAGAAAAAAGTAGAAGAGCACTTACTTGGGCTTTAACTCCTCTTTTAAACTCCGGTTTTTGGAACTCCACTTAATATACAAACCACTTGCTATTCAAGGCACAGAGCAGGCTCTACAGAGTAGTGAGGCCTGATTTATACCACCTGGTAGACATGTCTCGAGATCCTTCTCCTGAGTTGTTGGATGGTCTTGCCAACATATAATTTGGGGCAAGGGCATCTGGCGGCATACACAACGCCACTGCTCTGACAATTAATGAAATGTCTGATGGTAAAGTTATGACCGTCTAGGATGTTAGTGAAATGCTTAGTCTTGGGCATATATGTACAGAAGGAACATTTTCCACAAGGAAAGGAACCTACAGTAGGAGACGAAAGCCATGTATCACGAGGGACAGTGGGTCTCGAATAGTGACTCCGTGTAAGAAATTCACGAAGGTTCCTACCACGTCGATAGGTAATATTTGGAGTATTTGAGATGACATCTGTTAAATCTGGATCCGACTGTAGAATTGCCCAGTGCTTTGTTAGAATTTTGGAGATCTGAGAGGAACAAACATCGAAGTTTCCTATACACCTAATGGTGGAGTTGTCATGTTTTTTCACTATATTAGTTTTCTTTCCATAGAGTAGTTCTTCTCTTGGGGTAGCTCTAGCTCTTGCGTAAGCTCGATGTAAGATTTTCTTAGGATAACCTCTTGCCAAAAATTTATGAAAAAGGGCATCACACTCCAACTTAAAAGTGTTTTCCTCAGAGCAATTCCTTCTGGCCCTAAGGTATTGTCCAATTGGTATTCCCTTCTTGAGGGATGGTGGATGGAAGCTACCATAATGTAAAAAACCATTGGTAGCGGTCTCTTTTCTAAAGATGTTAGTGTGGACACCACCACCAGAATCCAGAGAAATCTGAAGATCAAGGAAATCAATAGTGTTTTTATTAATGTGGTGAGTGAATTTCATGCCGATGTCATTGTGATTAAGTAAATCCATAAAATCAAGAAACAGTGTAGTGTCACCATCCCAGAAAATAAGTATATCATCGATATACCTCCCCCAGAATAGTATGTGACAAGTGAAAAAAAGTAAGTCCTCATTAAAAATTAAAGTGTCTTCCCACCACCCCAAAAATAAATTTGCATAGGTGGGTGCACAAACTGTGCCCATAGCAGTGCCTTTAACCTGATGGTAAAATTTGCCATCAAATAAGAAATAGTTATGAGTGAGTAAAAATTTGAGAAGAGAAAGTATCAAAGTGTTATGTGCCTGAAATTGTATCCCTTTAGTGTTCAAAAAATATTGTACCGCTTTCAAACCCAAATCGTGATTAATATTAGTGTAAAGTGATTCTACATCAACAGTGGCGACTAAAGTCGTGTCAGTGACATTGATCCCCTGGATTCTGGTGAGGGTGTCCTTTGTGTCCCTCAAAAAGGAAGGTAGGGCCTTGACAAAAGGTGCCAACATTTCATCGACGTATGTACTGATGCCCTGTGTAAGACTATCGTTTCCAGAAACTATGGGTCTCCCAGGCACTGGTCTAGTATTTTTATGAATCTTCGGAAGTGCATAAAAAGTTGAGATGGTAGGAGTGGGATTGTACAGAAACTTAAATTCGTCCGAAGTAATGAGTTCCCTGGATTTTGCATCATCTAGTAAAGAGCGTAATTCAGATGTAAAAAGATTAGTAGGGTTCTTCTCTAAGATGGTATATGTGGATCTATCATCTAGTAATTTATATACCATGGATGTATAATATGAACGATCCATGATCACGATGTTCCCACCCTTATCTGAGGATTTTATGATAATTTCGTTGTTGTTACATAATGTATCTAATGCATTCTGTTCCATTTTATTAAGGTTGTTATAGGTCCCATGTTTTGTAGCCTTTAGTTTCCCCAATTCAGAACTTACTAATTTGACAAAAATGTCAATGTGTGCATATTGTGCAAATGGAGGGGTCATCCTTGATCTGGGACGTAAGGAAGAGAAAGGACCAGTAGCTGAACTGATTCTATATTCATTTTCCTCAGAAAGGGCTTCAAGGGCTTGTAAAGTACTACGTTCGTTGGAATCCATTGGGTGTCCATCATTGGTCTTGGTCTTAAAATATTTATGCAATGCCAGCTTCCTGGCAAAAAGATGAATATCCTTGACCCAGGAGAACTCATCAAAAGCAAAAGTAGGGGTGTAAGAGAGACCTTTGCGTAGAAGTGTCTCTTGATGATGACTTAACTGCAAGGAGGAAAGGTTGCAGATCTGTAACTCGTCTGAAGTGTAATTAACTTGTTGTGCTATTTGGGCTGGTTCCAAGGAGTATGGTGTATCCCTAAAAAAGGGAAAGCATTCGGAGGACCGCTCATCAAACAGCTTGTGGCGGATGTGGATATAGGGTTTCTCCCTAGAACATCTACACTTGAAATGGTCCCCATAGTAGTTGGGGTTGATGGTATATTCGTGGTCATGGTCGTAAAGGAGGGACGAGCCAAGGAAGATGCTGATGATGTAAAAGAGGTTGGACGTGGTCCACTGTGAGTGGAGCATGATGCTGTGAATTTTTGAGACACAGTAGGTGTTCTTTTAGAGGGGTTATACTTATTCCCTCTAATTTTACGTTTTGCTCCCAACCTAGTATCGTCCGAAGATGGTCTGGAGTCGTCTGTCCCAGACACGTCGGACTCTGAGATATCCTCAGATCTATGAGCACGATTGGGAAATGGAGCAGGAGTGCGAGAACGGTAAGTATATACCTGTCCTGTGTCAAAGTCTCTGCGATCACGTATATATTTACGATGTTTTCTTTCTTTTATCTCTTTCTGTAAATGTTCTATATTTTTTTGTAATTTAAATTCACAGTCAATGAATTCAGGCTCAGAGCTGAATATTTGTATATCCGCAATTTCCTTCTCCAATTGTATACTTATTTTACTGAAGTCTCTTTTTTCAAATTCTAACAGATAATGTAACATGCGTGATGAGCAGTCAGTCAAAATCTGCTCCCAGCCCTTAGTGAAGGTGTTATCATTGCGATATGAGTTTGGAATGATGTTGATACGCAAACCCCTATAAATGATCTTCTGTTGAATGTATGTTTCTAGACTCGTTATTTCCCAACAGGAACGGACATATTGTTTATACGTTTTCTGTAAATCTCTAAATGCCGTTTGCACATCACACTTATTCAAGGGTATATTCTCAGTGGAGAAGACAAATGCTGCATCTAATGATAAATCATCAGGATTCAATTTCCTAGACAGGAAACTGGCCATAACAGGAAGAAAATTGATAGAAATATACCTAAAGATAACTGAAATAACTGCCGATGTATATCACTGGTAAAGTACCATGTAACAGGGGTCAGATATAAGGGTGATTAACCCAGATTCAACATAGAAAAACAAGGAGGACCCCTAGTGGTTGGCAGGGATATATTAACAATAAGGAATAGAGACTATGGAGTGGCACACACACAGTTCCTAGTCAAAGTCCTTTGAAGGGGGTACTGTCTCTTTAAGTAACTGTTTCAAACAACTTGCATCAATATTATAACTTAAAGCGTACCTCGAAAGACATTGCCTAAAAAACATTTTTGCACAGCTGAATAGAGCCTTTCACTACAATTCCAACGATACCTATTTTATGCGCTTTAAGCGGCTCTGTTTCGGGACGACTCCGGCTCTGGGGTTGCCCCTGACATCACTGTCCATATATGGACATTGATGTAAGGAGCAGAGCAGGAGTCCCAGGCAGAGCACTTGAAGCGGCTCTGTTTTGGGACTCCGGCTATGGGAAAGCCCCTGACATCACTGTCCATATATGGACAGTGATGTTAGGAGCAGAGCAGGAATCCCAGGCAGAGCGCTAATAGCGCTCTGCCAGGGACTCTGGCTCTGGGGTTGCCCCTGACATCACTGTCCATATATGGCTATGGGGAACTAATAGTGCTCTGCCTGGGACTCCTTCTCGCCTCCTGAGATCACTGTCCATATATGGACAGTGATGTTAGGAGTAGAGCAGGAGTTCCAGGCAGAGCTAATAGCGCTCTGCGTGAGACTCTGGCTCTGGATTTGCCCCTGACATCACTGTCCGGGCACGGACCGGTTTTTAAACTGATGACCTATTGATGTGCCCGGACAACTCCTTTTACTCAGACAAATAAGTTCGGATCTCTGACTAGATCATAAAATACATACAGACCCCAGATCTTACAAACCATTGCATTCCCCAGACCATACCCCCCCTAAACAAATACAGATCCAGAACAAGCACCCTAAATAAATACAGACCTCAGACCGGACCCCTAAATACAGACCCCAGACCCGACCCCCAACACTAATAATGACCCCAAACCTGACTCCCTTAAGTAATGCAGACCCCAGATCTCAAACTAATACAGACCCCCTAAATGCAGACCCCAGACCGGACCCCCTACACTAATAATGACCCCAGACCTGACTCCGTTAAGTAATACAGACCCCAGACCAGACCCCCCCCTAAACTAATACAGACCCAAGACCAGGCACCCTAAATACAGACCCCATAAACTAATACAGACCCCCTAAATACAGACCCCAGACCTGACCCCCTACACTAATAATGACCCCAGACGACCTAAACGAATACAGACCCTAGACCAGGCCCCCTAAATACAGACCCCAGACATCAAACTAATACAGACCCCAGACCAGATCCCCTAAATACAGACCCCAGACATCAAACTAACATAGACCCCCTAAATACAAACCCCAGGCCCCTTAAAATAATACAGACCCCAGACCAGACCCCTAAATATACAAATCCTAAACCCCTTAAACTGATACAAACACCAGACCTCATAAATATAGTACCCAAACCAGACCCCCACACCAGACCCTCTAAACACAGACCCCCTAAATACAGACCCCCACACCAGACCCCCTAAATAGACCCCCTAAATACGAACCCCCAAAATACAGACCCCTAAATACAGACCCCTTAAATCCATCCCTTTATACTTACATAGCAGCTCACCTCAGTCTTCTCTGTGGAATTTTGATGCTGTTCAAGGACATGCGGTCATGTGACCAGCAGGTCTCTAAACCGTAGTAAGAATTTCAAAGATAAGGTCATGTGACCTTATGTCTAAAGGTCCTTTTGCAGGACATACACAATGAAGTTTTGTCGCGGTTTTTGCTGCAATTTGCGGCAAAAGCGCTACAAAACTACATTGTACTTTTGGCGGCCATGGCCCCCCCGGGAGCCCAGTGCCCCGGGGGGCCGAACAAAACGCCCTATGATGATCTGCCATTGATCTGCACACACAGTGAGGTGAAGGCTTTTGGAGGCTGGCCTGGTATCAAGAAGGGCAGCAAAGAAGCCACTTCTCTCCAAGAAAAACTTCAAGGACAGACTGACATACTGGGGTAAAGTTATTTTCTTTGATGAAGCAACCTTCAGACTGTGTGGGACATCTGGAAGAACTAAGTGGCTCGGTGAACAGAACATTGAAATTTTGGATCCATGGCCAGGAAACTCCTCAGATCTCAATCCCATTGAGAACCTGTGGTCAATCCTCAAAAAGCGGGTGGACAAACAAAAACATAGAAATTGTGATAAACTCTGAGCACTGATTAGGCAAGAATGGGTTGCCATCAGTCAGGATTTGGAACAGAAGCTGATATCCAGCTTGCCAAGGCGAATTTCAGAAGTCTTGAAAAAGAAGGGTCAACACTGTAAATATTGAGTCTTTGCATAAACTTGTTGTATTTGTCAATAAAAGTTTAAAAACGTATGAAATGCTTATAATTGTACTTCAGTATACAATAGAAAAATATGACTAAAAGATCTAAAAACACTGAATCAGCAAACTTTGTGAAAACCTAAATTTGTGTCAGTCTCAAAACTTTTGGCCAGGACTCTAGATTTTATTGGCCACTTCTCTCCAGGGCAGTTGCTCTCCCAATGTCCACTATTTCACTCAGAGGCCTAAGAGTCTTACTTTGCCACTGGCAGTGGCATAACTACCGCCATAGCAGCTGTAGGGGCTGAAATAGGACCCGCAGTCCCAGGTTGGACCAGGCCACTCAACATCACCTTCAATTGCATCTGCATTCTCAGGACGCACGTACAATTTAATACAATGGGGGAGCCGTCAGTTCCTTTTGGCTTGTACCCCAATCTTCCGCTACTGGTCAGGTCTGGTGTTTCATTTTATTTTTGTCTGGTCTGTGGTCTGATAATTAAATGCCCAAAAAATCCTAGACCTGATTAAAATTCATGCTTGCCGGTTGGGGGCATTTACGGTTTGCTATGGGGCCCAGCCTTTTCTAGGTACGTCCCTGGCCACCGGTTTCCATGCAAGAGTTATTTCTGGGCCTGCTGCTCAAGCGTTAAACTGACAGCAGGTCCTTCTTTGCACACTTTCCTGGAGCACATTCCTAGGTCTCCACATAGATGCCTCACTCCTAATCCGGAGCTTGCACATACTATGCGCTTCTTGGCGCCCCATCAGACTCCTCCTCCTCCCCCACACCAGCACTGCGTTGGCCTGCCGCGCTTACGTTTGGCCCTGTAACGCTTCCTCTTTCTCACACTGCTGGCTGCCCTCAGGCCTGCCCATGGCGTGCTGCCAGTCTCCCCTCATTTGCTGGTGCGTGACTTAGTGTGAGTTGTTGCCAAGCAACAGAGGAGGTCTTTCTTATTGCTCCTGCCTAGCTGCAGCTGAGACGCTAAGCGCTCCTGCCGGAATCGAGACGAACGGAAACCATTAGCGATATTTCCGTCACCATTGATATCAATGGTGACTGAAACGGAAGCTGTGGTTTCACTTTCACTTTCCTTTGCGGGGTTCACCCGACGGAAACCTCCGATGGAACCCCGTAACGGAAAGCGAATGGTGATGTGAACAGACCCTAACACAGAGGAGAGAAAGAGAAACACGGACTGACAGGGGAACAGGTCTTTGAGTTCGGGGGTTGCACTCACTGGCACCCTCCACCCTTACAACTTCTCTTACTTAGCGGCTTTCTAATCTGGCTCCTCCTATGATTTACATATACACTAATCCTGCATGTAGACAGGGGTGGTATTGATGAGACAACTCCTTTAAAGGGAACCTGTCACCAGCATTTCACCTATTGAACTTTACTTATCCCTCACTGGCCGCTGCTATCAAAAGTTCATTGCTGTTATGTCCTCTCATAAACTCCTCCTCCGACTGTAAATAACAGTCTGCAAACATTTTCCGCCTTTTATCATAATAATCCGGTGTCCCTTTGTGCGCACACACTAGAATAGGACATCGATGCACAAGCACAGGTTTTTGTGTTCTGGGGGAAGGCGAGGAGCTGTCAATCAAAAGTAAGGAGGCGGGGTAAACCCGTAAAGACTTGAGGAATGAGGATATGACTCTTCAAACGAAGATTTGACTTTTTTCAAACAAAGATTTGACTCTTTTATGCTCATTAACATACGGTGTTGGAACACTATCAAAACTGAATAGTAAAGCTACAGAGCCGACTAAGAAGACAATTATAGGTTATATAGAAATGATTTTTCACCCACTACCACCAGGTATTGCTGGTTTAATAGGTGAAATGCTGGTGACAGGCTCCCTTTAAGTGTATTTGCGCCTCATACTATGGCCGTATTATTCCATGTGGAATGCTGTATATTAGACTGAGCTTTCCTTTAAAAGCACTAAAAACAGATATATGCCATCCGATGGAGCATGAAAAAAGTTCTATATTCTACTATACGTGGCCCCATTGATATGCAAGGCAGCTGTATTCGATGTTCATTTGATACAGCCTAAGTCACTTTAAATCTACAGTTGCCCTTCTTTTATTATATGTCACAATAAAACATTTTTGTTTCTTATACTCTAGTTCTTTATTTTATTATTGTCATGGTTTCTGCTACTGCCTGGATTCTTTCATTTCACCTTCACTACATATTTCAATCATGCCTGATGGTTACTGTAACTTTTGCACTGTACACTTTCTCTATTTATGAAGCATTTGACCCAGAAACACGCATACTTCATCCAGGTCACACATGAAGTGTTCTGTACTTAGAACCTGAATGACAGGTACTCACACTGCAAGGGGCGGACACAAACTGCAGAGGGCCCCTGTGCAAAGAATGTGCCTGCCGCCCACAATACAAACAAAGTTGCCTAAACATATACAGGTCAATTTTATAAAAATATAGCTTGTTAATAAAAACAAATCTGAGAACAAATCTATATTGTACATTTTGTTACTAGTTTAAAACACAAGTGACAAACATAAATAATACTACCCTTTCACCCCTTAGTGACCAGTCTATTTTAAGCCTTAATGTCCAAGCTATGTTTTAATTTTTTCCATTGTCTCGTTCGAAGAGCTATAACTTTTTTATTTTTGTGTCGACATAGCTGTATAAGGTCTTGTTTTTTGCCGGACAAGTTGTATTTTTTTAATAGCACAATTATGCGGTACATAGAATTTATTGATTCACTTTTATTAACTTTTTTTGGGGGGGGAATATAAAAAAACTTTTTTGCGTCCCAAATTTACGCCATTTACCGTGTGGTATAAATAATGCAATAACTTTATTCAGCGAGTTGTTATGATCTATATCGATTTTGTATGTTTTCCTACTTTTACACAGTAAAAACACTATTTTTTTCATAATTATTTGTTTTTGTGTCTCCATATTTCAAGAGGCATAACTTTTTTTATTTTTTGCCGATGCAGTTGTGTGAGGGCGTTTTTTTTGCGGGATGACTTGTAGTTTTTATTAGTCCCATTTTGGAATAGATGTGACTTTTTGATCACTTTTTATCAAATTTTTTTAAAGGCAGGATTCACAGAAAATAGCAATTTTTGCATTGTTTTTTTTTTATTTTTTATGGCATTCACCATGCGGGTCAAATAATGTAATAAATTTATAGTTGGGGTCGTTACGGACGTGGCAATACAAAATATGTGTAACTTTTTTTTATTATTAATAATAATAATAATAATAATAAAGCATTTTGTAAGAGGAAAAAGTGGGTTTTTCTTTTCTTTTCACTTATTTTCTTTAGTAAACCTTTATTCAACTTTTTTTTTTACTAGTCCCACTAGGGGACTTCACTATGCGATCCTCCGATCGCTTTTATAATACACTACAATACTTTTTACCGGAGGTAGCTGAGAGCAGGGAGATTTAATGAGTCCATGCTCTGTTTATTTATTCTGATGCAGCGCTGTGAAAAGGTGTATGCATCGGACTAAAGCCCATTAGTGGCCGCAGTAAAAAAGCGTATTGGCGGTCACTAACGGGTTATTAATCAAACTTTTGAGATGTCATAGGGACACATCAAAAGTTTGGATTAATGGGGTCTGGGTACTGAGACCTCCAACGTTGCTGAAATGAAGGTGCAAAAGCGCTCAGTTGAGCACTTTGCACCTTCGGCTGTGATCCACCCTCATTGTCAGACTGAAAACGTCTCTCATAGAATGTCTATGTTCGCCATCTTTAGTGAGTGCCGATCACAACCTGCACCTTCGTTTTAGCAACGGTGGGGATCTCAGCACCCAGACCCCCAACGATACAAACTTTTCATATGTCTCTATGATATATCAAAGTTTTGATGAAAGTGTAGTTACTCTTGAGGTTCCATATTTAAGAGTTGGTTATAACACAAAGCACTCAAGTGACTGAGATGTAATAATTTAGATTAAATTATGCTTACTGCAATGTCAGCAGCCTGTTGTAGTGTTGAGGACGTAGCTATTTGTGTTTTTCATTATTACATTTCGAGAGCCATAACTTTTCTTATTTTTCTGTCGAAATAGCCACATAAGGGCCTTTGTTTTGCGGGACGAATTGTGTTTTTTAATGGCAACATTTTGGTCTACATATAATGTAATGTATTACTTTTATAAATTTTTTGAAAGGGGTTAAAATTAAACAGCAATTCCATTGTTTTTTGGGTTTTGTTTTTATAGTGTTCACCATGCGGTATAAATTATGTTAAAGAGGCTCTGTCACCAGTTTATAACTTGCCTATCTCCTACCTAATCTAATAGGCGCTTTGATGTAGATAACTACAGGTGTTTTTTTTTTGGTTTTTTTTAAAGTTTATTATTGAGCAAGTTATGAACATTTTTCAATTTATGCAAATTTTTTCTAAATGCTTAACTGGGCAATTTTTTTCTATTCACCAACTGGGCATTGTATAGAAAAGTGTATGATGCTGACGAATCAGTGTCATACACTTCTCTTCATTCCAGCCCAGCTTTATCCACAGCACAGTGTGATCTCGCGAGATCACGCTGTGACGTGACTTCTTTCTGTAGGTCCTTCACCGGAGTGACGGAAGACGGAACAGACATCGCCTACAGCTGCTGCAGGTTTGGATAAATGCTGTGCTGGGAATCAAGCTGGGCTGGAATGAAGAGAAGTGTAGGACGCTGATAGGCCAGCGTCATACACTTTTCTAAACATCGCTCACTTGGTGAATAGAAAAAATGCCCAGTTGGGCATTTAGAAATAATTAAACGTTCATAACTTGCTCAATAATAAAAGTTTTTTTAAAAACCCAAAACTGTAGTTATCTACATCAAAGTGCCTATTAGATTAGGTAGGAGATAGGCAAGTTATAAATTGGTGACAGGGCCTCTAACTTTATTCTGCAGGTCAATATGATTACGACAATACCAATTTATATATTTTTATTTTATTTTTACTTTTACACATTAAAAACACTTTAATTTATTTTGTGTCGCTGAATGTTTCGCCCAATTCCAAGAGCCTTAACAAAAGTTTATTTATCTATTGACAGAGCTGTGTAAGGGGTTGTTTTTTGCAGGAATATTATTTTATTGAAAGGCAGATTTAACAAAAGACAGCAATTCTAACGTTCCAGTAAGAGGAGGAGGGGGGCAGGGGGACTTGCTGTGGCGGCTTTGGGAGTATGTGGAAGCGGGTCTGTGTGCGGCCAGAGTGGTGAGTGGAGAGAGAGCACGTCGGGCCCCTTTCCTCGCCCTGTGTAAGTGCTGAATAAATACAGTGACAAGTGGTCAGTGCAGAGGACGAAGGGGGCCGTGTAGTTTTATGATGTCGGACAGAATGGGCCCTCTCCCTCCACTTGTGTTGTTGTTAGTGATCAGTGTGTGGCCAGCAAATGCGGGAGCTGAACGGGCCACACAGGCGGTATGTCTTCCCCTGCACATTGCTCAATAGATCAGACAGTCTATACAGCTGCCCTGACTGACCTTATATGCATGTTTGAAAATTGACTTTTCACCTCTATATAAAACATTGTTCTCACTATGAATGATAGGGTTTGTTCTGTGTTGCTATAATAAGATTTCTATTATGTAATTAGTTCACGGTCACTAATGTCACCATTAGAATACATTTTATTTTGGTCTACGTCAATACATGTACGTATGTCTGAATGACCTCCAGTAATCTAGAATATTTTGGTTTATTAGATTATTGTTGGTACCTTTACATTTATTTAACCCTTTAAAACCTATGTACACATTTGTACTCAAATAATTTTTTCTATAAAACAAGGATTTATGTGATTTTAATCAACTTTTCATGTACTTTAATTTTATTTATTTTTACATTTTTAAGATACAGCTTCTATGTATCCTGTATACAGTGAAGGAAATAAGTATTTGATCCCTTGCTGATTTTGTAAGTTTGCCCACTGTCAAAGTCATGAACAGTCTAGAATTTTTAGGCTAGGTTAATTTTACCAGTGAGAGATAGATTATATATATAAAAAAAAAAGAAAATCACATAGTCAAAATTATATATATTTATTTGCATTGTGCACAGAGAAATAAGTATTTGATCCCCTACCAACCATTAAGTGTTCAGCCTCCTCCAGTTACCAGACCAGTTACACGCTCCAAATGGGCTACAAAACCATAAGTAAGACGCTGGGTGAGAAGGAGACAACTGTTTGTGCAATAGTAAGAAAATGGAAGACATACAAAATGACTGTCAATCGACATCGTTCTGGGGCTCCATGCAAAATCTCACCTCGTGGAGTACCCTTGATCCTGAGGAAGGTGAGAGCTCAGCCGAAAACTACACGGGAGGAACTTGTTAATGATCTCAAGGCAGCTGGAACCACAGTCACCAAGAAAACCATTGGTAACACATTACGCCGTAATGGATTAAAATCCTGCAGTGCCCACAAGGTCCCCCTGCTCAAGAAGGCACATGTACAGGCACGTCTGAAGTTTGCAAATGAACATCTGGATGATTCTGAGAGTGATTGGGAGAAGGTGCTGTGGTCAGATGAGACTAAAATTGAGCTCTTTGGCATTAACTCAACTCGCCGTGTTTGGAGGAAGAGAAATGCTGCCTATGACCCAAAGAACACCGTCCCCACTGTCAAGCATGGAGGTGGAAACATTATGTTTTGGGGGTGTTTCTCTGCTAAGGGCACAGGACTACTTCACCGCATCAATGGGAGAATGGATGGAGCCATGTACCGTCAAGTCCTGAGTGACAACCTCCTTCCCTCCACCAGGACATTAAAAATGGCTCGTGGCTGGGTCTTCCAGCACGACAATGACCCGAAACATACAGCCAAGGCAACAAAGGAGTGGCTCAAAAAGAAGCACATTAAGGTCATGGAGTGGCCTAGCCAGTCTCCAGACCTTAATCCCATCGAAAACTTATGGAGGGAGCTGAAGATCCGAAATGCCAAGCGACAGCCTCGAAATCTTAATGATTTACAGATGATCTGCAAAGAGGAGTGGGCCAAAATTCCATCTAACGTGTGCAAACCTCATCATCAACTACAAAAAACGTCTGACTGCTGTGCTTGCCAACAAGGGTTTTGCCACCAAGTATTAAGTCTTGTTTGCCAAAGGGATCAAATACTTTTTTCTCTGTGCACAATGCAAATAAATATATATAATTTTGACAATGTGATTTTCTGTTTTTTTTTTAAATATATAATCTATCTCTCAATGGTAAAATTAACCTAGCCTAAAAATTCTAGACTGTTCATGTCTTTAAAAGTGGGCAAACTTACAAAATCAGCAAGGGATCAAATACTTATTTCCTTCACTGTACATAGAAACTGTATCAAAGCCGATTCCCCCAGGTCAGCTTCAATGACGACTCTGGTGAAAGCTGGTCCTGCGTGTCTCTGACACGCAAGATCCAGCTAAATAACTATCACATCTAAGTATTAATAACAATCACATCTAGCCAGTGGCGTAACTACCGCCATAGTAGCCGTAGCGGCTGCTACGGGGCCCGCGGCATGAGGGGGCCCGTGTCGCCCGCCGGCACGGGCCCCCACCATGGCCGGAGGCTCCGCTAGCAGCCGCTATGGCTGCTACAGCGCGACGCCACTGAACACTACAGCAGAGCAGGGAGGTATCTCCCCGCTCTGCCATTAAACAAAAGACATGTATCCCCTATCCACAGGATAGGGGATACATGTGTGATCGCTGGCAGCGATAGGGAGAACGGGGGACCGAAAGTCCCCTGAAGTTCTCCATCACAAACCTCGGACCTCCGGGGTCTGTGTCGGCAGCTCCGTAGAAATGAATGAAGCGCCGGTCGCGCTTGTGCGCATGCGTGACCAGTGCTCCTTTCATTTTTATTGAGCTGCGCAGACGCCGGAAGTCAGAGGCTAGTCATGGAGAACTTCGGGGGACTTTCGGTGCCCCGTTCTCCCTATCGCTGCCAGCGATCACACATAGTTACATAGTTACATAGTACGGCTGAAAAAAGACACATGTCCATCAAGTTCAACCAAGGGACGGGAAAAGGGAAGGAAAAATTTCTACATATAGGAGCTAATACTTTTTTGTTCTAGGAAATTATCTAACCCTTTTTTAAAGCCATCTACTGTCCCTGCTGTGACCAGCTCCTGCGGTAGGCTATTCCATAGATTCACAGTTCTCACGGTAAAGAAGGCTTGTCGCCTCTGCAGGTTGAACCTTTTTTTCTCCAGACGGAGGGAGTGCCCCCTTGTTTTTTGAGGGGGTTTTACAAGGAACAGGATTTCACCATATTTTTTGTATGTGCCATTAATATATTTATATAAGTTAATCATGTCCCCCCTTAGTTGTCTTTTTTCAAGGCTAAATAGGTTTAATTCTTTTAATCTTTCCTCATAACTTAAATTCTCCATGCCCCTAATTAGCTTCGTTGCTCTTCTTTGTATTTTTTCCAACTCCAGGGCATCCTTTCTATGAACTGGAGCAAAGAACTGAACTGCATATTCTAGATGAGGCCTCACTAATGCTTTGTAAAGTGGCAATATTACAGCCCTGTCCTGTGAGTCCATGCCTCTTTTAATACACAACATTATCTTGCTGGCCTTTGAAGCAGCTGATTGACACTGCATGCTGTTATTTAGTTTATGATTTACAAGTACACTCAGATCCTTCTCAACAAGTGAATCCGCCAGTGTAGCTCCCCCTAGGACATATGATGCATGCAGGTTGTTGGTACCCAGATGCATAACTTTACATTTATCTACATTAAACTTCATCTGCCAAGTGGACGCCCAAACACTTAGTTTGTTTAAATCCGCTTGCAATTCATGAACATCTTCCATAGACTGAACTATATTACATAGCTTGGTGTCATCTGCAAAAATAGAAATAGGGCTATTAATCCCATCCTCTATATCATTAATAAATAAGTTGAATAATAGTGGTCCCAGCACTGAACCCTGGGGTACACCATTTATTACCGGGGACCATTCAGAGTAGGAATCATTGACCACAACTCTCTGGATACGGTCCTTGAGCCAATTCTCAATCCAATTACAAACTTTATTTTCTAAACCTATAGTCCTTAATTTACCCATTAGGCGTCTATGGGGGACAGTGTCAAATGCCTTTGCAAAGTCCAAAAACACTAAATCCACAGCGGCCCCTCTGTCTAGGCTTCTGCTTACCTCTTCATAAAAACAGATTAGGTTAGTTTGACAACTTCTGTCCTTAGTAAAACCGTGCTGGCTGTCACTTATAATACTATTTTTTGTCACATAATCCTGTATATAGTCCCTCAATAGCCCCTCAAACATTTTCCCCACGATGGATGTTAAGCTTACTGGTCTATAATTACCCAGGGAAGACCTAGAGCCCTTTTTGAAAATAGGCACCACATTTGCGCTGCGCCAGTCCCTTGGCACTATACCAGTCACTAGAAATTCTCTGAATATTATGAAAAGGGGGACAGAAATAACTGAACTAAGCTCTTTAAGAATTCTAGGGTGTAACCCATCTGGTCCCGGGGCCTTGTGCACATTTATTTTATTTAATTTAGCTTGGACCATATCTACATTCATCCATTTCAGTATATCAACTGATATATTAACAGCACTGGCAGCGGCTACATCAGCCGTTCTCTCTTCTGTTGTATATACAGAGCTAAAGAACCCATTTAGTAACTCTGCCTTCTCTTGATCCCCAGTGACCAACTCCCCATTACCATTATCTAGGGGTCCTACATGTTCAGACCTTGGCTTTTTAGCATTTATATACTTGAAGAATTTTTTGGGATTTGTTTTACTATCCTTGGCCACCTGCCTTTCATTTTGTATTTTTGCTAATTTTATTACCTTTTTACAGATTTTATTAAGATCTTTATATTTTACAAAGGCTGCAGATGTACCCTCAGATTTGTATGTTTTAAATGCCCTTTTTTTGTCATGTATTGCCCCTTTCACAGAAGGTGTAAGCCATGTGGGATTTAATTTGAGTCGTTTATACTTGTTACCTATAGGAATAAATTTTGCACTATAATAACTCAAAGTAGATTTGAAAATCTCCCATTTATCATTTGTCCCATTATATGACATTAGTTCTTCCCAGTCTATATCCTGAATTGCAGCCCTCATCCTGGGGAATTTGGCTTTCTTAAAATTAAATGTTTTTGCCCTCCCAGCCTGCGTTTGTTTTTTACAGTATAGGTAAAATGTAACTATATTATGATCACTGTTACCGAGGTTTTCACAAACATTGACATTCCCAACAAGATCTGCATTATTAGAAATGACCAGATCCAACAGAGCTTCACCTCTAGTCGGGTCTTCCACAAACTGGCCCATAAAATTTTCCTGCAACAGGTTGAGGAAATGTCTCCCCTTTGCAGTTGAAGCTGAATCATGACACCAATTAATATCCCGGAAATTAAAATCTCCCATTATCACTACAGTACCCGCCTGTGCAGCCCGCTCCATCTGTTTATATAGCTGACCTTCCATCTCCTCAGTTATATTGGGGGGTCTATAGATTACACCAAAAGTAATTTTTTCAGTGTTTACCTCCCTTTCTAGTTCCACCCACAAGGTTTCAACCTCCTCACAGTATTCACCCACTATTGTCTCTTTCACACACGCCTTCATATCATTTCTCACATGCAGACATACACCACCGCCTTTCCTATTTGTCCTGTCTTTCCGAAACAGTGTAAAACCCTGTAGATTTACAGCCCAGTCATGTGAAGAGTCCAACCATGTTTCAGCAACACCAACTATATCTATATTTTCTTCCAGTATCAAGGCCTCCAGCTCCCCCATTTTGCTTGCTAGACTTCTGGCATTTGTGAACATACACTTTAACTTGCCTGTCAGTTTTTCACTTTTATTATCAGAAATGTGATTTGACATTATTTGGGCATTTTTATTTACACTGCTGTTTTGTAACGAAAGGATCTCCTTATCTTGTTGCCTATTCCGCTCCCCACATTCTGTTTCTCCCCCCACCAATATAGTCTGACCCCTCTCTAATCTGGCTACCCCTTTTTTTTCTACATTGATCTCCCTCCTCAGCCCTAGTTTAAATACTCCACCACCCCAGCTAGAATTCTCTCCCCCAGCACAGCAGACCCCCTTCCATTTAGGTGCAAATCATCTGCAGAATACAGTTTGTACCCCAATGAAAAGTCAGCCCAGTGCTCTAGGAACCCAAAGCCTTCTCCTCTACACCAAGACTTAAGCCATGCATTTAACTCCCTGAGCTCCCGCTGTCTTTCCTGTGATGTGCATGGCACAGTCAGTATTCCTGAGAATACAACCTTGGAGGTCCTTCCCTTCAGCTTGTAGCCTAGTTCTTTAAAATTATTATTAAGGCTCCTCCACCTACCATTTATTCTGTCGTTGGTACCGACATGGACCACGACAGCTGGATCATCACCAGCCCCTCCCAGCAATTTGTCCACCCATTCCACCACATGCCGAACCCTGGCATCAGGGAGACAGCAAACCATTCGGTTGAGGTGGTCTTGGCGACAAATTATTCTATCCGTCTTCCTGATTATAGAATCCCCTACGACTATCAATTGTCTTGGCTTACTTGCATTACCATCCCACCGACTACTAGATGGGCTGTTCTCCCGGCTGTTAGAGAGATCAGTATCCACTAGGGCTGCCATTTCTGAGACCGACACCCTCGCATCATCACCCAACTTGGCAATTTTGGTTGGAATGTCAGAAACCGGATCGGCCTTCCTTTTCTTTGACCCCTTTCTACTGCCCCTAACTACATTAACCCAGCTACTTACCTGATCCTGCTCACCCATGTCTTCACCCTCCTGTTCTATCCCACTAACTGCATGCTCCATGAGCAGCATGCTTCGCTCAAGATTGTCTATCCTCCTCAGTGTTGCATTTTGCTCCTCCAGATCTCTAATACGAGCTTCCAGGTGACCAACATGCTCACATCTGCCACAGAGGTATTCACCCTGGAACTCTGGCTCCAGTCGTGCATACATATGGCAAACTGTGCACTGAAGAAAACCTCCAATCTTGCTATCCATTATCCAAGTTACAACAAAACAGTGAACAATTGTCAAAGTAAAAGAATAGAAGAGTACTTACTGGGGCTTAACTCCTCTTTTGAACTCCGGTTTTTGGAACTCCACTTGATATACAAACCACTTGTTTTAGAAGCCCACAGAGCAGGCTCTACAGAGTACTGAGGCCTGATTTATACCACCTGGGACCAGCTAACCACTCCCCCTAGTCAGCTGCTCAGCAGGAAAGAAGCTGCAAAGAAAAAATGGTTTTAAATTATGTCACTTTTGCAAACTTTTTAGCAAGCAAGCAATCAATACATATATCACATACAATGGCCCCCCACTTTATCACACACAACACAGTAAGTTAATCCGGTTTTTGGAACTCCACTTGATATACAAACCACTTGTTTTTTCAAGCCCACTATCCTGTGGATAGGGGATACATGGCGTTACCTACAGGGGGGTACTCTGCATGCCGTTACCTACAGGGGGGGACTCTGCATGCCGTTACCTACAGGGGGGGACTCTGCATGCCGTTACCTACAGGGGGGACGACGACTCTGCATGCCGTTACCTACAGGGGGGGAGACTCTGCATGGCGTTACCTACAGGGGGGGACTCTGCATGCCGTTACCTACAGTGGGGGGGACTCTGCATGCCGTTACCTACAGGGGGGGGGACTCTGCATGCCGTTACCTACAGGGGGGGGGACTCTGCATGCCGTTACCTACAGGGGGGGGGACTCTGCATGCCGTTACCTACAGGGGGGGGGACTCTGCATGCCGTTACCTACAGGGGGGGACTCTGCATGGCGTTACCTACAGGGGGGGAATTCTGCATGCTGTTACCTACAGGGGGGGGATTCTGCATGCCGTTACCTACAGGGGACGGCGACTCTGTATGGCGTTACCTACAGGGGGGGGACTCTGTATGGCGTTACCTACAGGGGGGGGGGGACTCTGCATGGCGTTACCTACAGGGGGGACTCTGTATGGCGTTACCTACAGGGGGGGACTCTGTATGGCGTTACCTACAGGGGGAAATCTGCATGGCGTTACCTACAGGGGGGGACTCTGCATGGCGTTACATACAGGGGGGGACTCTGCATGGCGTTACCTAAAGGGGGAGACTCTGCACGGCGTTACCTAAAGGGGGAGACTCTGCACGGCGTTACCTACAGGGGGGACTCTGCATGGTGTTACCTACAGGGGGGGGACTCTGCATGGCGTTACCTACAGGGGGGGACTCTGCATGGCGTTCTCTACAGAGGGGGCTGTATGGCGTTATCTACAGGGGGGGCTGTATGGCGTTATCTACAGGGGGCTGTAAAAAAGGCACTATCTACAAGGGGGGGGTTGTGTGACACCCAGGGGAGGGGGGGGCCCAGTCAAAAGTTTGCTATGGGGCCCAGTCTTTCCTAGTTATGCCCCTGCATCTAGCATTATATCATGCATATACAGTAAGTATTAAAGGATGACTTCTCCACTAACTGCCACTGTATGAATTATGATCAAGCCTGTAACTTAAGGACAGTGTGTCCTTTCCCACCACTAGGCAGGTGCCTCTTATGCTTAATGGAAAATCCAGAACCGATTGGAGACCAAAGTCAAACTAAGTCATCTGGGCCATTATAGTTATCATACATTGTTTTGTTTTAGCAGACCTTTAGCATTTTTCATCTATCTACTGGATAGGTGAAAAATACTAGTTTGGTGGGTGTCCAACCACTAGGACCCCTACCGATCACCAGAACTTGGGACCCAGTTGCTGCTTCCCCAGTAGCAACTCCGCGGCTAGGAGGAGTTTAAATGGAGCGGTGGCCAGGCATGCGTGGTTCCATTGCATTCAAAGTCTACGGGGCTGACGGAAAGATCCACGCACACCGATTTAGCATTTTTCACCCCTTGCTGCCGCACTCTATTTTAGTTTTTTCTTTCTCGTTTTTTTCTCTCCAAATTCTAAAAGCCATAACTTTTTTTTATTTTTTTTTATTAAATGGTGTTAGGGCTTGTTTATTGCGGAGCAAGCTGTATATTTGATTGGTACTATTTTGGAGTACATAAGACTTTTATCTAAATTTTTTGTGGAAGACAAGGTGACCAAAAAATCTCACCCACTTTGCTGCTACTGTATTCCGCTGCGTATTTTCTGTCCCCAATTCCGGACGGAAAATACGCAACAATTCCGTTACGTGTGGACAAGCCCTAAGGCCTTATTCACACGTATGTAAAATCTGCATCAAATCTACACTGTGTGAACAAAACCTAAGGCCGTGTTCCCACGTAGCGTAAACGCTGCAGAATTTCCGCAACACAATTCTGTGCGGAAATTCCACAACATTTACAGTAGCAGCAAAGTGAATGAGATACAGAAAATCTTGACCTGTGGTGCGGAATTTAATTCCACAAAATGTAAATTTATGCTGCGTTTTTGTTGAAAGCACAGTGTTGCGACTTTTGCAGCGTATTCACAGCGATTACTCGCAACTACTGGAAAAAAATTTAAATCATACTTACCCAGAACGCCTTCTTTCTTCCTTCACTCCGACCTCCTGGGATGACGTTGCATCCCATGTGACCGCTGCAGCCAATCACAGGCTGCAGTGGTAGTCACATAGGATGATATGTCATCCCAGGAGGCCTGCCTGGATGATGTAAGAGGCCGGCCTCCTGGGATGACGTTACATTCCATGTGACCGTCCCATGGGCTGCAGCCTCATCCAGGGAGTCAGTACTGGACTGCGATGGAGGGACGCGTCGCCATAACAGCAACCTACGTAAGTATGAGCGGTTTGTACCGCTGCTTTCTGCAGCAGGCATTCAGTTCGGAAAAAGGCATCACAATGTACTGCGGGTTCCAGGTCAGATACGCTGTGTGGTTTTTAAAGAAAGTTTTTATTCAGTTGTCATAAAATTATTCAAAACATACAACAAATATGGGTACGCAGTCAATATTGAGGAACAGGGAGCACTGGGAACTGGAAAACACTAGGAGACCATTTGCTTAGACAAACTAGGATACAACAAACAACGCTCAGGCATAGAAGCAAGGGGCTGAGCCCTTCTTATAATCCAGGGCACTCATGGGCTGATTACACATAAAAGTCTGGTGCGTGCCTGCCCCTTTAAGAGCGGGCACGAGCGTGCGCGCGCACCTTACGGAACCTGGCCGAAGTGAGTGGAAGTGAGCGCTGGCGTCTCCTGAGGAGGAGACTGGGGCCAGTGTTCACAGACCCGTGGCTGAGGCCGTCAGGAGGAGAGTGAACCTGACGGCCTGCAGCCACGGACATGACAGCATCCCCCCTCTTATGGCCCCTCTTCTTGGGGCCAGAGCGAGAGAGAAACTTCTTCAGAAGGGTAGGAGCATTGAGGTTCTCCTCTGGCTCCCAGGACCTCTCTTCAGGAACAAACCCCCTCCAATCCACCAAATAAAAAGTCTTTCCTCTCACTCTCTTGGTGTCCAAGATCTCCTTAACCTCGAAGGTGTCTGAAGGGCCGCTGGAGGCAACCGCAGGGCTAGGAGTCTTGGTAAAGCGGTTCAGAACCACTGGTTTCAGAAGAGAGACATGGAAGAAGTTGGGGATCCTGAGGGTAGGAGGCAGCCGTGGCTTGTAGGTGACAGGGTTGATCTGCTGCAGGATCTCGAAGGGTCTGAGGAACCTGGGGGCAAATTTGTGCGACCGCACCCTCAGTCGAATATTCCTGGAGGACAGCCAGACCTTCGTGCCAGGAAGAAACTGAGGAGGTTCTTTTCTCCTTGTGTCCGCCTTCCGTTTCATGTGGTCGACTGCCAGCAGGATGGAGGATCGAGTCTGCTGCCAGATCTGCAGAAAGTCCCAAAAAGCCGTGGCAGCAGCTGGTACCTCGGACGTATCGGGTATCGGGAGAGGAATTCGTGGGTGTTGGCCATAGACAATAAAGAATGGTGTCTTCTGTGTGGACTTGCTGGTGTGATTATTGTAAGAGAATTCAGCCCACTGGAGCAACTGCACCCAATCATCATGCTGCTTGGAGATAAAGTGGCGTAAGTAGTTTTCCAAGATCTGATTGATCCTCTCGACCTGACCATTGGACTGAGGATGGTAGGCCAAGGAAAAGTCCAACTTTACACCTAGGAGTCCGCAGAGGGCTCTCCAAAACTTCGAGGTGAACTGAACCCCCCGATCAGACACAATATGCTGTGGCCAGCCGTGCATGCGGAAGATGTGTTGGATGAACAGCTTGACCAGTTGAGGAGCAGAAGGAAGACCGGTCAGAGGAACGAAGGGGGCCGTCTTCGAAAATAGATCCACCACCACCCAGACAGTACTGCATCCAGCAGGGAGAGGCAGGTCAGTGATAAAGTCCATAGCTATTTGCTGCCAGGGAGCATCGGGCACAGGCAATGGCTGGAGCAGGCCAGCAGTTCTGGAGTGAGCGACCTTGTTAGCTGCACACACTGAGCAGGAAGAAACAAAGTCCATAATGTCCTTGGGCAGCGTGGGCCACCAGAAATTACGTGCAATCAGATCCCCGAAATATGCCTGAAAACACTGCGTGTGAACATACCCTAAGGGTATGTTCACACGCTTAGCAAAAACTTCTGAAAATGCAGAGCTCCTGATTTTCAGAAGTTTTTGTAACAAGCGTATTTTATGGCCGTTATTGGAGCTGTTTTACAATGGAGGCAATGAAAAACGCCTCCAAATACGTCCTAAGAAGTGTCCTGCACTTCTTTTTCGCGGGCGTCTTTTTACGCGCCGTATTTTGACAGCGATGTGTAAAATTACACCTCGTGGGAACAGAACACTGTTAAACCCATTGCAAGCAATGGGCAGATGTTTGTAGGCGTAATGGAGCAGTTTTTTCAGGCGTAATTTGAGGCGTAAAACGCCCAAATTACGTCTGAAATCACTGCGTGTGAACATACCCTCATAGGTTGTATACACCGTTAGGCCTCATGCACACGACCGTAGCCATGTGCACGGCCGTGATTTTCACCCGCAATCCGCCCGCAAACCAAGGGCTGCGCACGTGGCCGAGTCCATTATTTTCTATGAGCCTGGACGGCAAAACACGGCCGTAATAAGACATGTCCATTCTTTCTGCGGTCCAGGCTCCTGGGCCATGCACGGACCGTGGAAACCACGGTCGTGTGCATGGGCCCATAAGAATGAATGGGGCTGCAATTCTCCCGGGGATTTTCAGGGGAATTGCAGCCGCAAAAGCACGTTCGTGTGCATGGGGCCTTAGGGTATGTTCACACGGAATGTTTTCAGGCATATTTCGGGGTGTTTACGCCTCGAAAAATGCCTGAAAAAATGGAATCAGAACGCCTACAAACATCTGCCCATTGTTTTCAAAGGGGAATACGTCTTTCTGTTCCGATGGGGCGATTTCCAAAAAACGGCACGTAAAAAGACGCCCGCGAAAAATAAGTGCATGTCACTTCTTGGGACGTTTTTGGAGCCGTTTTTCATTGACTCTATAGAAAAACAGCTCCAAAAATGGCTGTAAAAAATGCAGCAAAAATCGCGAATGGCTTAAAAAACGGCTGAAGATCAGGAGCTGTTTTCCCTTCAAAACAGTTCCGTATTTTCGGACGTTTTTTTAGTAAGCCTGTGAACATACCCTTGAGTTAAATTTTTTAAGTTGTGTTTAAAACCAAATTAAGCCACTGTTTTGTGTCTACAGCTCCTATTTAGACCCATGTTAACATCGTGTCTGTATAGTCTGATCCGTCTGTCATACTCCCTTCCATCTGTCCCCTACTTCTTGCTATAAGTTACTGAATGTAAGTTAACAAGAAATAGGGGCCAGGTGAAAGAGTATGACTGCAGGATCAGACCAAGCAGGGTTTATTTGTAGTCTGTTACTATGGAGATGAATAAGTCTGCATAGAAGCTGTATACACAAAACTGTTGGAAATTTTAAATCAAAACTAGTAACAAAGTTTCTTCATTTTTTATTTCATAACGATAATTTTTGCAAAGGTGTACATACTCATTCTGTAAAATTTTGGGAGTTGATCTGGAAAGGGAGATACCAACTGAAAACAGATAATCCACAAATACAATTTGACTCTATTATTCCATGAATGATGAAGCAGCACTTCATGTTGTGTGTACGCAGCCTGTTTTTGCAAACGGAGACATCAAAACCAAAAAACAGTCAATGAAAGGGACGGAGCTTCTGGAGAACAGTCTTTGAATTGTGACAGCAGGAATTTTCCAAATGAAGCGACTAACAATAATATTTTCATTTTGCTTTTTTGAACCATTCCATTTAAAATGTTATCAAATTTCTCCCATGTCATTTCACTTCCAACTTATGAAATCAGAACCGTTTAGTGGGAGTCATAGGCAGTCTGGTTAGTGCTTGGGTGATTTTCAATTACTAGCTTGCTATTTTCCGTTATGGATAAAATTCTCTTCCTTCTCCTATCTTTCCGCTGCATAAAGCAGGAGCATCAGACACGGCACAGCCTCGGCACCTTAATCCGTGACAGTGAGACGCACATGTGAGATGAGCTGGTGTCGCTGAGGACAGCATTGAGCAGCAGAACAAAGCTCAAATGCTTTCATCAATGAGCCTGACACTTCCAGAGATGAAATGTGTGTGACAGAGGCACATTATAGAGAAAAAATATGAATTGCACTCTGAAGGAAAAAAAAAAAAAGTATTTTCACACTAACGTGACAAATAAATAATGATTTACATAATGCATTTTTCGATCACTGTTGTGGTGACTGCAAGTTTCATTCCGTGTCAGCAGCTTTCGTCTTTTCCTATAAGCATAGGAGGTTGCAATTAAAAAGTTTTTTCAACAAAAATGAATTAATAAATTACCTAGTAATAAAGATCCTAGTATGTGAAGACATTCAGTAACTTCTTGGTGATTGTCTTAATATAACAGATGCTGGATTTCCAAACAAGGCAAACGCTTATGCTATTTCCCATTTTAGTTATACATTATAAAGTACACTATACTCCTTAGTGAGTAACCCCAACAAGTTTGAGTAGCTGCCTAGAAACACACCCCAACTTAGGGTATGTTCACACGGCGGGGGTCCGTAACGGCTGAAATTACGGGGATGTTTCAGCCTGAAAACATCCCCGTAATTTCAGCCGTACCGGCATGTGCAGGCGCTTGAACGCCGCGTCAATTACGGCCGTAATTAGTGCTGCTATTCATTGGAGTCAATGAATAGCGGCTCCAATTACGGCCAAAGAAGTGACAGGTCACTTCTTCTACGCGGGCGTCTATTTACGCGCCGTCATTTGACAGCGGCGCGTAAATATACGCCTCGTGTGAACAGACAAACGTCTGCCCATTGCTTTCAATGGGCAGATGTTTGTCAGCGCTATTGAGGCGCTATTTTCGGGCGTAATTCGGGGCAAAAACGCCCGATTTACGTCCGTAAATAGGCCGTGTGAACATACCCTTAATAGCATCAGGGTTGGATCAAGGTTGGTGGAAGCCTGAGCAAAACATTTGGTGGTGGCCGCTCCCCATTAGCAGTATCAAAACGTATGCTGGATATATTCTGATGTCAACAGAATAGAATGATGATCTAATGTGTATGTCGACAGCCACCGTTTGATAGAATTGGCATGTTGGATTTTAATATGCCTGATCATTAGTTCATCTGGGATATAAGTGGAGTCGGATGTATCTGGCAGCTGCTTATCTCCATGTTTCTTCAACAATTAATATGCACCGCAGCCAGATGGTGTATCGGATCTCCATACACAGAGAACAAAGCTCTGACTCTAAGGGTATGTTCACACGCACTAATTACGGACGTAATTCGGGCGTTTTTGCCCCGAATTACGTCCGAAAATAGTGCCTCAATAGCGTTGACAAACATCTGCCCATTGAAAGCAATGGGCAGACGTTTGTCTGTTCACACGAGGCGTATATTTACGCGCAGCTGTCAAATGACGGCGCGTAAATAGACGCCCGCGTCAAAGAAGTGACCTGTCACTTCTTTGGCCGTAATTGGAGCCGTTATTCAGTGACTCCAATGAATAGCAGTGCCAATTACGTCCGTAATGGACGCGGCGTTCAAGCGCCTGCACATGCCGTTACGACTGAAATTACGGGGATGTTTCCTCCTGAAAACATCCCCGTAATTTCAGCCGTTGCGGACGCTGTCGTGTGAACATACCCTAAGGCTGGGTTCACACGACCTATTTTCAGGCGTAAACGAGGCGGAGCTTTTACGGCTGAAACGAGGCAGCTGTTTTCTCCTGAAAACAGTCTGTCATTTCAGCCGTAAAAGTCTCTCATCGTGTGCACATACCCTTAGGGGGGATTCACACGAACGTGTATTCGGTCCGTGCGGGCCGCGTGGCTTTCACGCGCCACGCACAGACCAATACAAGTCTATGGGGCAGTACAGATAGTCCGTGCTTTTTGAGCAGCGTTTGTCAGCTGCGCAAAAAGCGCGACACGTTCAATATCTCCGCGTATTTCGCGCATCACGCACCCATTGAAGTCGGTTCATGTCTCACTTTTGGAGCTGTTTTTTATTTACCCAATAGAAAAACATCTCCAAAAACAGCCGTAAAAAATGCCGCAAAAACGCGAGTGGCTTAAAAAACGTCTGAAAATCAGGAGATGTTTTCCCTTGAAAACAGCTCCGTATGTTCAGACGTTTTTTGCTAAGCGTGTGAACATACCCTAAAAGTGTCATAATAAACTCTTTACACATATTAACATGCTAAAACTTCTTTTATTGTTGGAAGAGTTACATAGTTACATAGTTACATAGTTACATAGTTAGTACGGCTGAAAAAAGACACATGTCCATCAAGTTCAACCAAGGTAAGGGAAAAGGGAAGGAAAAATTACTACACATAGGAGCTAATATTTTTTTGTTCTAGGAAATTATCTAACCCTTTTTTAAAGCCATCTACTGTCCCTGCTGTGACCAGCTCCTGCGGTAGGCTATTCCATAAATTCACCGTTCTTACTGTAAAGAAGCCTTGTCGCCTCTGCAGCTTGAACCTTTTTTTCTCCAGACGGAGGGAGTGCCCCCTTGTTTTTTGAGGGGGTTTTACAAGGAACAGGATATCACCATATTTTTTGTATGTGCCATTAATATATTTATATAAGTTAATCATGTCCCCCCTTAGTCGTCTTTTTTCAAGGCTAAATAGGTTTAATTCTTTCAACCTTTCCTCATAACTTAAATTCTCCATGCCCCTTATTAGCTTCGTTGCTCTTCTTTGTATTTTTTCCAACTCCAGGGCATCCTTTCTATGAACTGGAGCCCAGAACTGAACTGCATATTCTAGATGGGGCCTCACTAATGCTTTGTAAAGTGGCAATATTACATCTCTGTCCCGCGAGTCCATGCCTCTTTTAATACACGACAATATCTTGCTGGCCTTTGAAGCAGCTGATTGACACTGCATGCTGTTATTGAGTTTATGATTTACAAGAACACCCAGATCCTTCTCAACAAGTGAATCCGCCAGTGTAGCTCCCCCTAGGACATATGATGCATGCAGGTTGTTGGTACCCAGATGCATAACTTTACATTTATCTACATTAAACTTAATTTGCCAAGTGGACGCCCAAACACTTAGTTTGTTTAAATCTGCCTGCAATTCACAAACATCTTCCATAGTCTGAACTATATTACATAGCTTGGTGTCATCTGCAAAAATAGAAATAGTGCTATTAATCCCATCCTCTATATCATTAATAAATAAGTTGAATAATAGTGGTCCCAGCACTGAACCCTGGGGTACACCACTTATAACCGGTGACCATTCAGAGAAGGAATCATTGACCACAACTCTCTGGATACGGTCCTTGAGCCAATTCTCAATCCAATTACAAACTATATTTTCTAAACCTATAGTCCGTAATTTACCCATTAGGCGTCTATGGGGGACAGTGTCAAATGCCTTTGCAAAGTCCAAAAACACTAAATCCACAGCGGCCCCTCTGTCTAGACTTTTGCTTACCTCTTCATAAAAACAGATTAGGTTAGTTTGACAACTTCTGTCCTTAGTAAAACCGTGCTGGCTGTCACTTATAATGCTATTTATTGTCACATAATCCTGTATATAGTCCCTCAATAGCCCCTCAAACATTTTCCCCACGATGGATGTTAAGCTTACTGGTCTATAATTACCCGGGGAAGACCTAGAGCCCTTTTTGAAAATAGGCACCACATTTGCCCTGCGCCAGTCCCTTGGCACTATACCAGTCACTAGAGATTCTCTGAATATTATGAAAAGGGGGACAGAAATAACTGAACTAAGCTCTTTAAGAATTCTAGGGTGTAACCCATCTGGTCCCGGAGCCTTGTGCACATTTATTTTATTTAATTTAGCTTGGACCATCTCTACATTCATCCAATTCAGTATATCAGCCGATATATTAACAGCACTGGCAGCGGCTACATCAGCTGCTCTTTCTTCTGTTGTATATACAGAGCTAAAGAACCCATTTAGTAACTCTGCCTTCTCTTGATCCCCTGTGATCAACTCCCCATTACCATTATCTAGGGGTCCTACATGTTCAGACCTTGGCTTTTTTGCATTTATATGCTTGAAGAATTTTTTAGGATTTGTTTTACTATCCTTGGCCACCTGCCTTTCATTTTGTATTTTTGCTAATTTTATTACATTTTTACAGATTTTATTAAGCTCTTTATATTTTACAAAGGCTACAGCTGTACCCTCAGATTTGTATTTTTTAAATGCCCTTTTTTTGTCATGTATTGCCCCTTTCACAGAAGGTGTAAGCCATGTGGGGTTTAATTTGAGTCGTTTATACTTATTACCTGTAGGAATAAATTTTGCACTATAATAACTCAAAGTAGATTTGAAAATCTCCCATTTATCATTTGTTCCATTATTTGACATTAGTTCTTCCCAGTCTATAGCCTGAATTGCAGCCCTCATCCTGGGGAAATTGGCTTTCTTAAAATTAAATGTTTTTGCCCTCCCAGCCTGCGTTTGTTTTTTACAGTATAGGTAAAATGTAACTATATTGTGATCACTGTTACCGAGGTTTTCACGAACATTGACATTCCCAACAAGATCTGCATTATTAGAAATGACCAGATCCAACAGAGCTTCACCTCTAGTCGGGTCTTCCACAAACTGGCCCATAAAATTTTCCTGCAACAGGTTGAGGAAATGTCTCCCCTTTGCAGTTGAAGCCGAACCATGACACCAATTAATATCCCGGAAATTAAAATCTCCCATTATCACTACAGTACCCGCCTGTGCAGCCCGCTCCATCTGTTTATATAGCTGAACTTCCATCTCCTCAGTTATATTGGGGGGTCTATAGATTACACCAAAAGTAATTTTTTCAGTGTTTACCTCCCTTTCTAGTTCCACCCACAAGGTTTCAACCTCCTCACAGTATTCACCCACTATTGTCTCTTTCACACTCGCCTTCATATCACTTCTCACATACAGACATACACCACCACCTTTCCTATTTGTCCTGTCTTTACGAAAAAGTGTAAAACCCTGTAGATTTACAGCCCAGTCATGTGAAGAGTCCAGCCATGTTTCAGCAACACCAACTATATCTATATTTTCTTCCAGTATCAAGGCCTCCAGCTCCCCCATTTTGCTTGCTAGACTTCTGGCATTTGTGAACATACACTTTAACTTGCCTGTCAGTTTTTCACTTTTGTTATCAGAAATGTGATTTGACATTAATCGGTCCTTTTTATTTACACTGATGTTCTGTAACGAAAGGATCTCCTTATCCTGTTGTCCAGTCCTCTCCCCACATTCTGTTTCTCCCCCCACCAATATAGTCTGACCCCTCTCTAACCTGGCTACCCCTTTTTTTTCTACATTGACCTCCCTCCTCAGCCCTAGTTTAAATACTCCGCCACCCCAGCTAGAATTCTCTCCCCCAGCACAGCGGACCCCCTTCCATTTAGGTGCAAATCATCTGCAGAATACAGTTTGTACCCCAATGAAAAGTCAGCCCAGTGCTCTAGGAACCCAAATCCTTCTCCTCTACACCAAGACTTCAGCCATGCATTTAACTCCCTAAGCTCCCGCTGTCTTTCCTGTGATGCGCATGGCACAGGCAGTATTCCTGAGAATACAACCTTGGAGGTCCTTCCCTTCAGCTTGTAGCCTAGTTCTTTAAAATTATTCTTAAGGCTCCTCCACCTACCATTTATTCTGTCGTTGGTACCGACATGGACCACGACAGCTGGATCATCACCAGCCCCTCCCAGCAATTTAAATATTTTCAAACATCCATGACTTGTTAGGGTATGTTCACACGCAGTGACCAGAAACGTCTGAAAATACGGAGCTGTTTTCAGGCGAAAACAGCTCTTGTTTTTCAGACGTTTTTCTATCAGCTTGCGTTTTTTACGGGCGTTTTTGGAGCTGTTTTTCAATGGAGTCAATGTGTCCTGCACTTCTTTTGATGAGCCGTCATTTTCCGCGTCGTATTCTGACAGCAACGCGTAAAATAAAGGCTCGTGGGAACAGAACACCGTAAATCCCATTGAAAGCAATGGGCAGATGTTTGTAGGCGTAATGGAGCCGTCTTTTCAGGCGTAATTCGAGGCGTAAAATGCCCGAATTACGTCTGAAACCATTGCGTGTGAACATACCCTTACAGGGAGTGTCTGAACTGGAGGGAACTGGATAGTGGTAGTCCCCTAGGTCTCCAAGGTGATGAAGACCCTGCTGACCATACTGGATCCTCAGTTCGATCACCTTGTATTATACATATCATATAATTGACAGTCAGTTAAAAGTAAGACGGAAAGAACCAAGGAGGAAATAACTAAGGAAATAGAAAATACATGAAAAATGTCAAACGGCAGTGATTAAGGGCTTGTCCACACGTAGCGGAATTGCTGCGTATTTTCCGTCTGGAATTGCAGATGAAAAATACGCTGCCGAATGCAGTAGCAGCAAAGTGGGTGAGATTTAACAAATCTCACCCACATGCTGCGGAAAACTTTCGAGCAGAAATTGACCTGCGGTGCTTATTTTTCATATCGCAGTATGTCAGTTCCTGCTGCGGAAAGTGGACTGAATTGCTGCGTTTTTCAGAGGAGATGTCACCATCTCCCATTATTGAAAAAAACACCACAAATTCCGCACCATTTTCTGTAGTAAAAACCGCAGGAAATGGTGCCATTTTTCTGTAGCGGATTTTCTGCTAGTTTCTGCGGAATTGCTGCATATATTTTCTGCAGCAATTCCATTACGTGTGGACAAGCCCTAAGTCTGCCTGAGTAGAATCCAGTTGAACAGCACTGACTGTAGTGTCAAGTGTCTATTGTGAAATCCTGACAACAGGAGGCAAATGCATGATATGACCAATCTCACAGCACCCCTGTTGTGATAGTATAACATTCCTCGTGCACTATAGTATGCCAACAGCCCGGGGGATACATGCAGTAGGCCCAAGATCCATTTGTCACTTGTGAGCCGCAGGTTAAGCAAACCTGTCTTACCACACGGGTTATGGAACCAGTGCAATCTTGCTATATACTGATATCAGATGCAAAATTACAATGGGTTTTAGACTTAACATTTTTTTCAGGGGCTTGGTGCTTTAGCTACAACTCTGAGGATCATTATGATGGCTGCAATAACCCAGTGAAATAACATCCAATAAAAGAACAATGTTTTTACCTTATGATTTAACAATGTTTCTTTATTGAAAGAAAAACACTATCAATCAAATATCAATATGTCAAAACAGCAATAAGGGTACAAGTTCAATACCAAAGAGAGTAATTCTTCTTCAAACATTTTATGGTTTTTATCTACTCATAAGGCTTTATTCAGACGAACGGGAAATACGTGTGCGCAACGCGCGTGATTTTCACGCGCGTTGCACGGACCTATATTAGTCTATGGGGCCGTACAGACATGTGCGTGATTTTTGCGCTGCGTTGCTCCGTTGCAAAAAAGTCACGACATGTCCGTTCTTTCTGCATTTTCAACGCATCACGCACACATTGAAGTCAATGGGTGCGTGAAAACAACGCACGGCACACGGAAGCACCTCCGTACGCACAGCGTTTTTCACGCAACACTTGTTAAGTCCATGTAAATGAGTTGACCAAACTAGACAAAACAAGTACAAACCAGGAAGTGGCTTTTCACTTTCTGAGCACATGCGCACAGTTCCAACTGACATCTGCTGCAATGCCACGTGCGTGCGATGTTGAAAAACTTATCTGCTTGGTCCATGACAGACCCCAGTTGTGGAACACCAACGCAGAGGCCTACCACGACCGCACGGGCAAGGAGGTTGGTTGGGATGAGGTCGCGCAGAGCCTCTTCGGCCAGGAGTGGGATAAAAGCACCACAAGAGACCGCAAAAGCATAGGTAAGCGCAGATCTCTATTGATGCTAATGCAATCGGCCATGCTGTAGTGTATATCCTTGTGTTTCACATGTTTCTACTGTGCTTGGTCACGGGTGTGTCACTGCATCATTAGGTAAGTGTTTAATGTTTAGTTGTGTTTAAAGTTTAGCAACGTTTCGGACAAGTGCAGTTTTCAGTTAGGTCACATATTCTCCTTTTTTTGTCTGTTTCTTGTTCCTATGTCCAGTTGATGATGTTAAAACCCGGTGGAGGAGCTGTCGGGATCAGTTCAGGAGGGAATTTGGAAGCAGAGGGCGAAGTGGGGATGGGGCGTCCAAAAAACGCCCCTACATATATATGAAACAGCTGATGTTCCTCAAGGACATTATGGAGATGCGACCGTAAGTACTGACTGTACCTTGATGACATGTGTGTGTTCACTGTATAATCGGCCAAGAAAAGCTGTTTGTCCCTTGTGGACATGTTAAAAGGAGTAACGCAAAATGTTTCTGGCAGATGCAGTGATCATCTCAATGACACCGAGGAGGAGGCTGGCCATGTGGAGTCGCAGCTGGTCACAGAACAACATCCCGTGCTGCCCTTGACCCCCGAGCTCACACAAGCACAAGCAGCCACCCAGTTAAGCAGCCAACCACAGCTGCCACGGGACGTGGACAATCCCCGGACGCCACCAGCCAGACGCCGGCACACCCAGGTTGCCACAGCAGGTGCCAACGTGGACTCGAGAGTCCTGGAGTACCTCCGGCGCTGTTCGGAGGAGGATGGATGTGATGCTTTTGGCCGTAGCATAGCGCCGCTACTCTGGCGAGTACCGGACTACCGGATGGCACGCGTCCAAGGGTCCATCCTTGCTATAATAGACTCCGCCACTCCTCCTAACAATGCCCGCCAGTGCTTCCAGGTAATAGAGCAATAGCGTGGATTGCCTGAGGATTTGGTGCCCTCTACTGCACCTCTCCCTCCCCGGCCTGCACACACCTTTCCACGGCCACAGTACCAACGGCCGATGGTGAGCATAATGTCACCTGGTCATGTGGTGCCTCGGGAGCGCCCTTTCGCCCCCTACGTCAGACCCCAGCACCACTATGCTGTTGAGGAACATCCTCAGCAGGCCCAGGGACAGTATAGTGGTGCTGAAATGCAGAGCCATCAGTCGCCATCACAGAGGTATCATGATTTATAGATGTGTGTAGGCCGATTACGGGTGGCTCGATGTGGTGATGTAAACATCGAAGTCCCAGTTTGTAAATGTAGCATCATGTTGGTGCGTTTTCTATTTTTGGATGCCTGATTGTTAAAAGTTACCGTTCGAAATTACACATTAAATTGTTTTTCTGTTTGCAAGTAAGATTTGATGTGTTTGCCTCCATCTATGTGGTGGAACCCAGGTTCCCCAGAAGGTTCTTTTAGGTAATGCTCAAACATTATGCCGACGGAGCAAGATTGTTGCATGCCATGATTGAGGTATTAGTGTATCTTTGGTGGTTTTCCTCCATTCCTCATATTGTGCTCGCCTGCATTGCAGTGGTGTGAGAAATGTGGATCAAATGTATTTTGGCTTGGGATTAGTGAACATGGGCTAAGCCAATCTGCCTCCCATGCTAATTCGTTTAGAGGACATTCAAAATAAAAAGAAAAACCACCAAAGATATAAGCTCGCAACCCACGTCAAGGGTCCTCATGTCTTGCGAGTCCCTAATCAAAATATCCCCTCCCCAAATAACAACAAATTTAACTAAAAAATGCTACAGTGGGCCACTAATCTACACTAGGACAGCCCTCACAGAACATCCTCCTGCCATGGCACAACTCCATCGGGGCTGTCAAAATATTGTGCAAATATGTCGCGTACTCGAATCCCAGATGTTTGAGCCCTTCCAAGTGGAATTTGATGTGGAAACATTTTGCCTAATATATTCGGCATCACAACCGGCGTCATGTATGCGACAAAAATTATGAAGCACGACACACGCTTGTATGACACGGGTGACATTTTGCGGCGTCAGTTGCATGGTGGTGAGAAAAACACGCCATTTGGAGGACATTATGCCAAATGCACATTCCACACATTGGCGTGCTTTGCTAAGCCGGTAATTGAATATGCGCCGGCGGTCATCCAAGCCTCTTCGAGCAAATGGGCGCATTACTTGACTTGTGAGTCCAAAACCCTCATCTGCCACGATTACATAAGGGACTGGTGGTCCTCGCGAGCCAGGCAGGTGGCTCGGCGCCAGCACGGAAAGTAGATTGCACATCAGACGATGGCCCATCTTGGATGTACGAAAGATGCGGGCATCAGCTGAGCTTCCATAGGACCCTATATGTACAATGGTAAAACCATAATTGCTGTCGGACAAGGCCAACAAGACGATGGAAAAAAACTGTTTGTAGTTATAGAATCGGGATCCTGAGTGGGGGGGGCTTCTTGACCCGAATATGCTTCCCGTCTAGGGCACCAATACAATTTGGAAATTGGGTGGTGGTGATAAAGTCGGCAGAAATCGAAAGCCAGTGCTCTGTCGTGGGCTGAGTCATCACTGTGGCCTTCAATCGCAGCCACATCACAACACAGGTGCCTGTCACAATGCCCGAAATTGTGCTCACTCCAAGAAGGAATTCGAAATGTAATAAATGATAGCTGTTTCCGGTAGCTAGAAATCTACATGGGCGAGGTACAAAAACACAACACACAAATAAACGTGATGTAGGACATGACAACCACACACCATCCTGGAAGCTGCAATTGTTTAAAACACACATACCTCAACATCACAAGGAGTCGCTCCTCGGGGGAAATGCAGCGCCGCATATTTGTGTCCTGGTAGGTTATTCCTGTGCGAATCAGGTCCAGCAGAATATCAAAAGTCGACACAGACATGCGGCAAAACGTCCGAAATTTCTCGGGGTGGCTGCGAAGGTCATCATATAGAGTATGAAAATGGCCTTTGGAGGTGCGCTGGGCCACAAGTGGATGAACCCAAATCCTCCCTCTTCTCCGGGTTCCCTCCTGAAGCATGGGTCGGTGCTCACCAAATCTCCGAGAAACCATCCATGATATCAGCACACGGCCCAGCGGAGTCAGGGGCATAGTGTAGCTTTTTTACCTGGAAAAATCCCAAAAAACACCCAACACGCCAAAAGTAGTTTGCAAGGTGCAAACTTGATGCGAACATGTGCTCACATCAAGAAGGTGTTGGAGAAGGTGTCTTTTTGTAGGCTGCCCTCTCCATTACTCCACCCTCCGTTGTTTTGATGCGCGTTAAAAACGCATGCCATACGCGCGTAAAATACACAATCACGCAGTCCTAACGCAGCCCTAACGGATGGCACACGCAACTACCACGCAACCAAAACACCGCGTTTTTCACGCGCGCAAAAACGCCACGTTCGTGTGAATCCAGCCTAAGAAAGTATTTATCACTTGCAAGTATACAGGCTGAGGTCTATGGGTCGACAATAACGCTTCTTATATTGCCTAGATGAGAACAGTCTAATAATTGTAAAATAGCAATAGAGGAGGGGACAGAACAAAATTATAGATACAGCACAAGAACTCACAAGATGGTCCCATAAAATGCATGGACTTTTGACCCACAAGGACAAAGGATATGTGACCCATTTTTCTCCATCACCTGGCATGGAGTTATAAGGGTATGTTTACACGTACACGTCCGATACGCCTGAAATGACGGAGTTGTTTTCAGGAGAAAACAGCTCCTGAATTTCAGACGTAATGGCATGTGCAGGCGTTTTTCGCAGCGTCCATTACGGACGTAATTGGAGCTGTTTTTATATGGAGTCAATGGAAAACGGCTCCAATTTAGTCCCAAGAAGTGACAGGCACTTCTTTGACGCGGGCGGCTTTTTTACGCGCCGTCTTTTGACAGAAATGACCGTTGGCACAGTACATCGAAAAACCCATTCAAATGAATGGGCAGATGTTTGCCGGCGCATTGGAGCCGTATTTTTGGACGTAATTCGAGGTTAAAACGCCCGAATTACGTCCGTAAATAGGGTGTGTGAACCCAGCCTTAGACAATACTCTGTAGCAGGTCGTCTTAATCCCCATTAAGCCTGATTCACACGAACGTGTTAAACGTTCGTGGGATGGCTGTTGAAACAGCGGCCGTCCTACGGACCTATGAAATTCAATGTGGCCGTTCACACAGCCGTTGTTTCAACGGACCGCGTGAAGGGTCCGTGGGAAAATAGGACATGTCCGTTCTTTTCACGCATCACTCATCCCTCCATAGACTCTCAACTACCAGTGGATACATGACATCGCGTCCTGCAGCGCTGAGCACGGATGCACCTCGTACGTGAAATGTAGTAGAGTCTATTGGCCTGCCCATTTTCAATTATCGGTTATGTTTTTACTATTTGTTAGTAATCTTACCACATAACTTGAGCCTAATAAAAGAGATGCTGTTCTATTGAATTTACTTGCATCCGAGTCCGACTATAAGGCCGGCTTCACACGTAGCGTAAATACTGCAGATTTTCCGCAATGGATTTCGTTGCGGAAAATCCACAGCATATTACAGTAGCAACAGAGTGGATGAGATTTGAACAAATCTCATCCACACGCTGCGTAAATGATAAGTGGAAAAAACGCTCAGAAATTGCGATGCAGAGTTTTATTCTGCAGTATGTCAATTGTATTTGCGTAAACGCTGCTTATTTGTTGCGGGAATTCCCCATTGAACGCAATGGGTAAGTAAAACCCCACAACAAATAGCAGATGTTGCACTTTTTACAGCAGAATCACATCGATTCCGCCGCAAAAAAAGCAACTCAGAAAAAAAACACCTGTATACTTACCTAGAAGTCTGTGTTTCCTCCTCCAGTCTGGCCTCCTGGGATGACGTTTCATCCCATGTGATCGCTGCAGCCAATCACAGGCTGCAGCGGTCACATATGATGAAACGTCATCGCAGGGCTGCAGAGCGTTTGACGTCAGGATGTCGAAGGGACGCGTCGCCATGGTAAGTATCCTTTGCATATTTTTGCAGCGGACATTCCGGACGGAAAACTGCACCACAATTTGGTGCACTTTTTTTCCAGAATTCCGGATACGCTGTGTACTTTTAGGCAGCGTATCTGCCCTGTGTGAACATAGCCTGAGGCTGGGTTCACACGACCTATTTTCAGACGTAAACGAGGCGTATTATGCCTCGTTTTACGTCTGAAAATAGGGCTACAATACGTCGGCAAACATCTGCCCATTCATTTGAATGGGTTTGCCGACGTACTGTGCAGACGACCTGTTATTTACGCGTCGTCGTTTGACAGCTGTCAAACGACGACGCGTAAAAATACAGCCTCGTCAAAAGAAGTGCAGGACACTTCTTTGGACGTTTTTGGAGCTGTTTTCTCATAGACTCCAATGAAAACAGCTCCAAAAACGGACGTAAAAAACGTCGCGAAAAACGCCGCGAAAAATGCGAGTTGGTCAAAAAACGTCTGAAAAGCAGGGTCTGTTTTCCCTTGAAAACAGCTCTGGATTTTCAGACGTTTTTGGTCACTACATGTGCACATACCCTTAAGGTATGTTCACACACAAACTCAAAAACGTCTGACAATACGGAGCAGTTTTCAAGGGAAAACAGCTCCTGATTTTCAGACGTTTTTTAAGCCACCTGATTTTCGCTGCGTTTTTTACGGTCATTTTTCAATAGAGTCTATGAAAAACAGCTCCAAAAACGTCCCAAGAAGTTACATGCACTTCTTTTTCGCGGCCGTTTTTTACGCGGCCGTTTTTCATAATAGCCGCGTAAAAAAACTGTCCGTGGGAACAGAACGCCATTTTTTTCTGCTTCCGAGGGCGTTAACGGCCGGAAAAACGGCCGAAAATAGGCTGTGTGAACATACCCTTATAGTCATAGAAAACATGACAAAAAATACCCTCAGGCCTGTTTAGATGAACTTCCATTCTGCAATAGCTACGTATTTATGCAACTTTTTGCTTCTCCCTGTGTTGCCTAAAAGGTAATCTGCAGAAAATTTGATGACAATAAGAATCTAGCGTGCACTATGAATTTTCCAAGGTAAGAAATACAATTTCTCTTCCATAATGGAAAGATGCCTTAAAGTGTATTGTCTGCTGATCATTTATATTAAAAGGAACAAAAAAAGTCACAAAAATCAAAAGGTAGATTGTCTGCATATTAAACATTTCAGGACCGAGCTTATCTTGGCCTTCAGGACGCAAACCCATTTTTCAAATCTGCTGTGTAATTTTATGTGGTAATAACTGAATTTTTTTACTTATCCAAGTGATTCTGAGATTGTACTTCATGTTAGTGGTAAATTTTGGTGAATATGTTTACTTTATATTTATAAAAAATATCCAAAATGTAAAGAAAATGTAGAAAAATCAGCTACATCTTCCTACAGTTGAAATACTCTGCTTCTAAAATGGATAATGGTACCACACAAATGAGTAAATAAATAAGGTTTACCATATGTAGGCATAATTATTATTTTTTTTTTAGGACGTTAGAATTCTAGCTAATTTTCAAGTATTCAACAAAATTTGCAAAACCTATTTTCTTATGCACCACTTCAGTTAAGGGTATGTGCACACGCTTACTAAAAAACGTCTGAAAATACGGAGCGTTTTTTACTGCCATTTTTGGAGCTGTTTTCTATAGACTCAATGAAAAACTGCTCCAAAAACCGCTCAAGAAGTGACATGCACTTCTTTTTCGCGGGCGTTTTTTTACGCGGCCGTTTTGAAAAACACCCCGTCGGAACAGAAGGCCGTTTTTCCCATTGAAATCAATGGGCAGATGTTTGGAGGTGTTTTGCTTTCAATTTTTCGACCGTTTTTCGGCCGTTTTGGGCCTGAAAAACTTCCGAAAATAAGCTGTGTGAACATACCCTTAAAAGTGGCTATGGGGGGCCTATATATTAGAAACCCCTCATAAATCACCCATTTTAAAAACTGCACCCCTCAACGTATTCAAAACAGCATTTAGGAAGTTTGTTATCCCTTTAGGTGTTTCACAGGAATTAAAGAAAAGTGGAGGTGAAATTTACAAATTTCATTTCTTTTGCAGGTATTTAATTGTATTCCATTTATTTTAGTAACACAGCAGGTGTTAACAGAAAAACACAACTCAATATTTATAACACAGATTCTGCAGTTTTCAAAAATATCCCACATGTGACCCTAGTGTGCTACTGGACTCAAACACATGCCTCAGAAATGAAGGAGCACCTAGTGGATTTTGGGGACTCCTTTTTATTAGGATGTTTTCCAGGCACCATTTCATGTTTGAAAAAACATTAGATGCAGCCCAAAAACTCCCCATTTTGGAAACTACACCCCTTGGGGAAGGCATCTAGGGGTGTAGTGAGCATTTTTACCCAACAAGTGTTTCATAGGATTTATTAGAATTGGGCCGTGGCAGGGCACAGAGGGGAAGGAGCACCATTTGGCTTTTGGAGCGCAGATTTTGCTGGATTGATTTCTGGCCTCTATGTCGCATTTGCAGAGCCCCTCTGATACCAGTACAATGGCAACAACTGAGAAGTGACTCAATTTGGGAAACTACACCCCTTGAGGAATTCATGTAGAGGTATAGTAAGCATTTTTACCCCACAGGTTTTTTGCTGAATTTATTAAAATTGGACCGTGAAAATAAAAAAAATTAAAAAAAAATTCCAATAAGATGTAGTTTTAGCTCAAAATTTAAAATTTTCATGACTATAGGAGAAAAAGCACCCCAACGTTTGTAAAACATTGTTTGCCGAGTACAGATATACCCCATATGTGATCGCAAACTGT